>NC_051182.1:10726281-10770766 GCF_013339695.2 Rhipicephalus sanguineus | reverse complement strand
TTGACGGGACTCTGCGACAATTCCCTTGCCGACAGTCAAGGCCAAGCCACGGCTCCGAGAGCGAGCGGCGTTTTATAAGAACGACCCACTAGGCCCGCTGGAGAACGCAACCGTTAAACATCAATTTCTTCGCCACAATTACCGCGGGTACAAAAGGGAGCCGTCGGGCGACCTAACAGCGTGGGTCATAGAAGGCCTTGAGGCGCTCCACGTTGACTATGTCGCGCCTTCGACGGCGCATGTCCGAAGCTGGTTCGATGGGTTCGATCAAGTAGTTGACCGGGGATGTGCGCTCGACGACCCGGTATGGGCCTTCGTATTTAGGCAGCAGTTTTGAAGAGAGGCCACTTGCAGTGGTAGGGACCGAGAGCCATACGAGCGCTCCAGGGAGGAACGTGGGCTCCGAAGTGGTGGTGCCATCGCGAATGCTCTTCTGCAGCTCTTGTTCCTGCGTCGTAATGTCTTGGCGAAGCTCGCGACACTCTTCAGCAAGCCTGGCTGTGTCAGAAATAGGCGCACACTCAGATGGATCCGGCTTGTATGGAAGTATCGTGTCGATGGTGTGCGACGGTGCCTTCCGTACAGTAAGAAGAAGGGTGAAAAACCAGTAGTGCTCTGAGGGGCGGTATTGTAGGCGTAGGTGACGAAGGGCAGAATGGCATCCCAATTGGTGTGATCGGCGGCGACGTACATTGACAGCATGTCGCCGAGCGTGCGGTTAAATCGTTCGGTTAGGCCATTCGTCTTGCGGGTGGTAAGCAGTAGTTTTGCGGTGAACAGCATGGCACTCTTTCAGAATGGCTTCCACGACTTCCGATAAGAAGACACGGCCTCGATCGCTGAGAAGCTCTTGGGGTGGACCGTGACGCAGTATGAATTTGTGTAGTAGGAAGGAGGCAACATCGCGCACTGTAGCCGCTGGGAGGGCGGCGGTTTCAGGCGTATCGCGTTAGATGGTCAACAGCGACGATGGCCCAGCGGTTACCAGCCGAAGTCAGAGGAAGTGGTCCATGCAAGTGGTCCATACATTACCTTGCCCTAACCGTCCGTTTGGGCATGCGCCCAAACGGACGGTTAGGGCAAGGTAATGGTTGTAGACCAGCTGGCGACACGTGCGTTGCAGGTTTTCGGCGTTGGCAATCGAGGCAGGAGCGAACGAACTTCTGCACGTAGCGCTACATCCCACGCCAGAAGTATCGTTGTCGAAGCGGTGGTAAGTTTTGGATACCCCAGAGTGCGCGCATTGCGGGTCAGAGTGGAAGGCCTCGCATATTTCAGAACGCAGACTGCGGGGTATGACTAGTAGCCACTGGCGGCCGTCGGCGTTGTAATTGCGTCGGTGCAGGAGGTCGTCACGAACGGCGAAATGGTGGGCTTGACGACGCAACGCGCGAGTGGATGGTGTTGCCGACGAATCAGTGAGCAAGCCGATCAGCCAGGTGATCCATTTATCCTTGCGCTGTTCGGTAGCGATGGTGTGAACGTTGATTGAAGCAACAGCCATGTGATATACTGAGCTGGGGGCATTGTCGTCAGGCAAGGGAGAGCGCGAGAGGGCGTCAGCGTCAGCATGCTGGCGTTCGTTGCGGTACAGCACGCGGATGTCGTAGTCCTGCAGGCGAAGTGCCCAGCGGGCGAGACGGCCTGAGGGATCCTTCAATGACGACAGCCAGCATAGTGCATGATGGTCGGTGACGACATCAAATGGGCGACCATACAAATAAGGTCGAAACTTTGTAAGGGCCCATATGATCGCCAGGAACTCTTTTTCCGTTACTGAGTAATTGGTCTCGGCTCTGGTAAGCGTACGGCTTGCGTATGCCGCGACATGTTCGGGGAACCCTGGTTTGCGCTGCGCAAGGACAGCGCCGAGGCCTACACCACTGGCGTCCGTGTGTACCTCCGTTGGGGCCGTAGGATCGTAGTGGCGTAGTATGGGAGGAGACGTCAACAAACGACGGAGCTTTGTGAACGCGTCGTCACACTCGGACGACCACGAATTTAGGGGTCCGTTACTTCCAAGGAGCTTCGTCAGCGGCGATATGATGGTGGCAAAGTTTCGTATGAAGCGTCGAAAGTACGAACACAGTCCTACGAAACTGCGCAGTTCTTTTACGGACGTAGGTTTGGGAAATTCGGCCACGGCCCGAAGCTTGGCCGGATCGGGAAGGATTCCGTCCTTGGACATGACGTAACCGAGGATTGTCAGCTGCCGCGCTGCAAATCGGCACTTCTTCAAATTCAGGTGGAGGCCGGCGTTGCGCAGACGCGTTAAAACATGCCGCAGACGTTGGAGATGCGTGGAGAAGTCCGGAGCGAAAACCACGACGTCGTCCAGGTAACACAAGCACGCGTGCCATTTCAAGATGCGCAGAACGGTGTCCAGCATGCGCTCGAAGGCTGCGGCGCATTACACAGACCAAACGGCATGACGTTGAACTCGTACAAGCCGTCGGGCGTGACAAAGGCTGTCTTCGGTCGCGCGTCATCCGCCATGGGTACTTGCCAGTACCCCGAGCGCAAATCAAGAGATGAAAAGAATTCGGCTCCTTGCAGGCTGTCAATCGCGTCGTCGATTCGCGGCAGCGGATAAACATTCTTGCGAGTGATCTTGTTGAGCCGTCGGTAGTCCACACAGAACCGCACGGAACCGTCCTTCTTCGCAATGAGAACAACGGGAGACGCCTAAGGGCTGTCGGAGGGCCGAATAACGTCGCGTCGAAGCATATCGTCGACTTGCTCATTAATGACCCGCCGTTCTGCGGGAGACACGCGATATGGACGTTGCCGCAGTGGTGGTTGGGCGCCGGTATCGATGCGATGCGTAACAACGGAAGGGCGGCCGAGAGAATTTTGCCCGACATCGAAAGAAGAACGAAATTCTTCCAGCAGGCACTGAAGTTGGGAACGCTGGACCGATGTGAGGTCGTCAGCAATAGAGGACCTAAACACATCAACAGCTGACGAATCGGACGCGGAAACAGAACTGAGCGTACCGGAACTGGGACAGTGCGTGTCATCGGGTGCGTCCATAACTTGTGCGTCTTCAAGGGGTTCCACTCTGCCAAGACATTCCCCTCGCACCAACGTAACAATGTATGGAGATGGGTTGTTAACAAAAATAGTGGTGCTGCCCTGAGTGACTTGGACGGTCGCGAGAGGTACCAGCAAGCCTCTCCTTGTGCAAACGTGGTCAGATGGCGAAATGAGTGCAATGGTGTCGGAGAGACCGGCGCAGTCGACTGACACAGCCATCGACGAGTTTGGAGGCACTTTGGTATCGTCTTTGACGAGGATCTTGCTCGATACCGATCAGATCTGAGAACGGGGAGAGTTCGATTTCGGCTTGTGCGCAGTGAATTACGGCGTCGTGGCGGGAGAGAAAATCCCATCCCAGGATGACGTCGTGAGAGCATGCAGCAACTATAATGAACACGACGTCGCACAGAACGTCCTGAATGACGACACGAGCTGTGCATATTGCTGTAGGACGAATACTCTGGGAGCTGGCTGTACGGAGAGACATCCCAGAAAGTGGCGTCCTCACTTTTCGTAGTAATCGGCTCAATTTTTGGTCCATAACGGATACGGCGGCTCCAGTGTCGACAAGGGCAAATGCGGGAACACCGTCCACAAACACGTCTATCACGTTCGATGGGCTTCGCTGAGGGCTTTCGTAGTTCGATAGCGTCGCAGCCCTTGCCTCCTGGACTGCGACGACTAGTTTTCCTGGTCGCGTGCGACCGGACGTGGGCGCATCGGCGACAGTGAGCGACGTCGTGGAGACGGAGAGCGCCGAGTAGATGGAGCTTGGCGTGACGTCGGCGACAGAGGCGTAGGTGGGGCGTAAAATGTGCGGTTTGACTGGCTGGTGACGGGCGACACGACTTGAGGCGGCTGGACGCGATTGCAATAACGCGCCACGTGGCCGGCGTAACCGCATACGAAGCATATGGGGCGGTTGTCAGGTGTGCGCCATCGGTTTGCTGGAGCAGGGCCCGCCCATGGCGCAGGACGTGATTGACGGGATGGCGACTGATATGACTGCATCGTGGGCTGCAGTCGTGGCCTCTGCATGACGTCAGCGTAGGTAGCCGGCACAGCCGCTTCGAAGGGCTGATGTCTAGCGGCGGCTTCGGCGTACCTGTGTGGGGCTGCCGTAGGTATTACTGGGGACGTCCTGGCGACAACTTGCGCGTAACTGAGTGGTGCAGGAGCGGGATGGTGCTGGTGGTACTCAGGCATGACCTCCGCGATTTCCTGCTCAATCGCTCGACGGAGGGGAGGGAGAAGAGTGGTTGACGGCTGTTGAACGTACCGAGGTTGAGCAAAGTCCAGCAGAGAGAACTGGTGCGCAATTTCCTCGCGCACGAATGACTTCACCTCTGCCAGCAAGGCGGAGTGGTCGGATATGGTCGACAAGCCAGCGAGCTCTGCGTCGCGGGATGGAGAGCGACGGGTCATCGACCGCTGCCGGCGCAGCTCCTCGTAGCTCTGGCAGAGCGTGATGACCTCGGCGACTGTGCTGGGGTTTTTGGCGAGCAGCATCGTGAAGGCATCGTCGTCGATGCCTTTCATAATGTGCCTTATCTTGTCTGATTCCGACATGGTGGCGTCGGCTTTCTTACACAAATCGAGGATGTCTTCAATGTAGCTGGTAAAGGTTTCGCCGGCCTGCTGAGCTCGTTCTCGCAAACGCTGTTCGGCCTGCAGCTTACGAACGGCAGGGTGGCCAAACACGTTGATGATTGCGGTCTTGAAGTCGGACCACGTCGTAAAATCGGATGCGTGGTTGCTGTACCACAGGCCGGCCACACCCGCGAGGTAGAAAACCAAGTTGGTCAATTTGCCTGCCTCGTCCCATTTATTGGGGACTCTTTCTTGGGATGTAAAAACAGCGCAAAATATAGTCCGGCATTATTTATGCTGCGCTGCGGGCTGAGCTCCTGAAAACGTGCACGCATGCGTTGAAAGAAAGTTTCCTGAGCCAGGTTGAGAGGTTGTAGTTGGCGGGCTACCCCGATACGGAAATCTTGAGGAGTTGTCAAAAGCTAATCAAGTGGGTTAAAGGCGTAAGTGATACGCACAGGAGAACAGAGCGCGTGCGCAATGAAAAGAAACCGGTTGTGGTACCCTACGTGCACAAGTTTTCACATTGCTTTAAAAATGCGGCCAGTAGGTATGGGGTACGTGTAGTGATGTCCGCTCCCAATAAGTTGTCCTTTATTTGCTCCCGCGTGCATAAAAGAAGTTCGGGTTTACGAAAGACCTGCTCGTTCTGTCCGGAGAAGAGAAAAAATAGATATGTTCAGTGTAAATCGTGTGTTGTATATAAGTTGCCATTGTCGTGCGGGGGGGGGGGTTATATAGGACAAACCGGGCGGTGCATTAACGTGAGACTAAGGGAACACTTAACCTCATTAACGGCAGCTGGCGGGTTGCACTTGCCAGCTCATTGTAGGGAGTGTGGCTGCCAACCTACGGCAGATAAAGCCACTTGTTTGTTTGGGCATCGAGAAAAATGCACTAGGGAAGTGATGGAGGCTTTTTTCATTGAAAGGGAGGGGGAAAGGTGTGTAAGTAAGCTGTCTGTGGCCCTTGGTGAAAAGGAGCTTCGGTACCTAGGTTCAGCGCTGCCATGTTAAAGTGATTATTAGTTTGGTATGGACTGTTGCGCATGTTTTTTGAAGAGTATGAATGTGGTTTTTTTGCTTTTTCTCGGTTGTTACACACGTGTTGATGTTCACAATGATTAGGCATGTTTCGTACCTTGTTTGCTATGCTGCACAGACGCCTTTTGTTTGCCACGTGACCGGGTCGAATGCTTGATATATGTGCGTGTACTTTCTAATAAAGTTTAGTTGCGAGTTCAGCGCGGTGTCGTCTCTTCCTCTGTCCTTGTCTTTATTTTGCGCTGTTTTTACATCCCAAGCATGAACCACCAACTAGCCCAACTTTCGCTATTATTGGGGACACTCACGCGTTCATAGATCGCGAGCCAGTCCTCCACGTCGGTCCCATCTGCGCCAGTGAAGACTGGGGGGTCGCGGATACGAGGGACACCGGGACATGAGGTCGGTGTAGGCGGAGGCGTCTGCTGGGCGGCGTCTTGAGGCATGGTAGCTGGTAGGGTACGGGATCGAAGCTCCAGAGGCATCGAATGGGAGCACAGCACTCTCCACCAATTTGTTAAGCGGTTTATTGGACGGGACTCGGCGACAATTCGCTATGGCGACAGTCAAGGCCAAAGCACGGGCTCCGAGAGCGAGCGGCGTTTATAAGAGGACGACCCATTAGGAGCCGCTGGAGAACGCAACCGTTAAATAGTACCAATTGCTTCGCCACACATTTTGCGTCTCCCAGCGCATAAGTTATGCTCGATACCCCCAGTTGGCCCCACGCTGGGCGCCAACTGCAGGTATTGGGCTTGCTGCGCCCCGTCCGTAGTTGTGGCAAGGACGACAGAGGCTTCAAGGAACAAGAAAGAACATTTATTCGCGTGGCTTACGCATATGAAACGTAGTTGGAACGGCGCTGATGAGTGGCCTCTTGGCAGCTTTTTTATCACTGCTCCCGGGAAAGCGTATCACTCCTCCCGGGCAGTTGAGTGGTCAGCTGCCGCCTCGTGAAAAGATCACGTGCCACGTCACGCTCTCAGGCAAAAAGAGTGTTCCACACTCGCCGCCTTGGCTACTAGTGGCGCTAGCTATCACTGCCAGGGATTTACACGCAAAAAATACTCAGGCAAAAAGAATGTTCCACACTCGCCGCCTTGGCTACTAGTGACGCTAGCTATCACTGCCAGGGATTTACACGCAAAAAATACTCAACAAAGTGAACTGGGAAGCGCCTGCCGTCGTAGATCGATTGGCACACCATCTGACGAGTTATTCGATGATCAAAAGGTAAGACGCAACCCAAGGTAAAGAAAAAGCAGGACGACGGGAATGAGCGTGCCTCGCAACTGTATTTAATCCAAGAAAGGCTCCTTTTTATATACATTGCAGCGAAGTGCGCAGAAGAATGATGTACAATCACATATTTATGAATACACGCTTTCAAAAAAATTGCGCTTCTGCTCTACGCAGGGTAACAGACCTATGACTGATACAAAATTCAGGAAAAGTTTAACTACCAAGTAGAGAGGCTAAATTCAGCCGGATACCCTTGCTCTGAGTAGTAGCAGTTGCGGAAACCCTGCTTCAGAAACTGAAGGTCAAGCCGAAAACAAAGCCGCTGGTGGGTAGAAGACCGCAGGTCATGCCGTATATGCAAAAAGTTGCCCACAACCTAAAGAAGGTGGCCAACAGGTACAAGGTACCTATAGCGCAACCCCCCCCCCCTGAAGGGGAACACTGCGCACGCTTATGAGGTACCTATTGTTTTCTCCACGGAAGTTGGCCGGCCTGTGTCCTCGCATCGCAGCGCCGCAACAGCTCACCCTTTGTGAGAAAAAGCATGCAAGGCCGTATGTACCTTGCGTGGTGTGCGTGGTCTACGAAATTCACTTACATGCGGGAAAGTATATATGTGCAGACTGGACGCTGCGTTAATTACAGTACAAGGAAGCACGAGCTTTCGATCAAAAATAAGATCAGTGCTCATTTACCTATGATCTGACTCCTGCATGTGTGGGCCGTATCTTACAAATATTCGCATACTCGGAAGGAGCACTGTGGCACGCGAACTATTGCAGGCCTGCTCTATCGATGCGAAACGGGATGTTTGCATCAGTGATACGCCTGTTACCCTGCTTAGAGGCGAAGACCAAAATTTTGAATGTGTGCATTCATAAACATGTGATTGTACATCATTCTTCGGCGCAAATGCAACTGCGCACCTGTCTGCAATGTGTATAAGGAGCCACAGGCGTGCGCAGGGTTCGCCATCAGGGGGAGGGGGCGAAGGTTACGTTGCAGCCCCCCCCTCTCCTACTAAGTAAATGTACGAGGCAGATTTTGCGCCCCCCCCCCCTTAGGTTACGAGGGGGTCACTGTATGGGGCAGATTTTGAGCCCTCTCCCTCTTAGGTGACTGGGGGGGGGGCGCCCCCCCCCCCCCCGTGCGCACGCCTATGTAGGGAGCACTATTGAAATAAACCCTCTCGCAAGAGAGACGGTCTTTCCTGTCCTACTGTTTTTTCTTTACCTTGGGTTGCGCCCTTACCTTTTGATCAACATCAACCAACTAGCCCAACAACATGTAGAAGAAAAAGCTCCGTAAACGAGAGTCGAACCCAGGACATGTGGGTACGCGACGATACGTGACGGACGCTTCAAACACTAGGCCATGGGTCACACATGCCGGAGGCTTCACGAACGCGCTTTTTAACTGCGAAGCATTTCTTTGCGAACTTCTGCGACTTTGAGCTTATCTATCTATCTATCTAGCCGCCTACGACTTTGAGCTCTCCTGGCCGTTTCGTTATTAGGTTGTACACTAAAATTGGTATCTCGCGAGGTGACTGTGTGACGAACATAAATGACAGGTCATAACATGGAAGTCATGATATCCCTGTCATGAACGACATGATTTACATGCCACTGTTTTGGTGCTCTTGAGGCCGTTTCGTTAGTTTGATATATACTAAAATTGGTATGGCGTGACAAGAGTGTATGACGAACATAAGTGACAGGTCTTAACGTGAAAATCATGACACTCATTTCATCTACAGCATGATTTACATTCCACGCTCATGGCGCGCTGGCGGCCGTTTCGCTAGCTTAATATACACCAAAATTGGTATCGCGCGACGTGACTGTGTGACGAACACAAATAACAGGATTTAACATGAAAATCATGACACGCATGTCATGTACAGCATGACTTACGTGCTACGCTCATGGTGCGCTGGCGGCCGTTTCGCTAGCTTGATATACACCAACGTTTGTATCTCGCGACGTGACTGTGTGACGAACATAAATAACAGGAGTTAATATGAAAATCATGACACGCATGTCATGTATAGCATGACTTACGTGCCACGCTCATGGTGCGGTCGCGGCCGTTTCGCCAGCTTGATATACACCAAAATTGGTATTGCGTGACGTGACTGTGTGACGAACACAAGTACCAGGAGTAATACGAAAATAATGACACGCATGTCATGTACAGCATGACTTACGTGCCACGCTCATGGTGCGCTGGTGGCGGCTTCGCTAGCATGATATACACCAATATTTGTACCTCGCGACGTGACTGTGTGACGAACACAAATTACAGGTGTTAATATGAAAATCATGACACGCATGTCATGTACATAATGACTTACGTGCCACGCTCATGGTGCGCTCGCGGCCGCTTCCATAGCTTGATGTGCACCAAAATTGGTATCGCGCGACTTGACTTTGTGACGAACACAAATAACAGGATTTAACATGAAAATCATGACGCGCATGTATGTACAGCATAATTTACATTCCACGCTCACGGTGCGCTAGCGGCGGTTTCGCTAGCTTGATATACACCAAATTTGTATTTCGCGACGTGACTGTGTGGCGAACACAAATTACAGGTGTTAATATAAAAATAATGACACGCATGTCATGTACATGTACATGTACACTCCAAGGTTTAAATGCACATATATACCCCATAAAGTGGACGGGAGGATGACCGCCGCCGTAGGTCAGTGGTAGAGCATCGGACGCGTTATTCGAAGGTCGCAGGTTCGGTCCCTGCCGGCGGCAAGTTATCTTTTCGTCCGCTTTACTTTCTTCACATTTATATTCTAAATACTACAGATAACACCCCCTATACTTTCCTTGGCGTTATTGCCTGTTAGTTCTCATTAATATTGTGTCTAACAAAGGAAACGAGCCCTTAAGAGTCATCTTCTTTCCTTCATTCATAGCAAGGGTCTCGTTCTGGCAGACTTGATGTCTTAAGGTAGTATGCGAGGGATTATTGGTCAGCTGCCAGCTCGCAAAAAGATCACGTGCTACGTGACGCCAGAAAGGCAGAAAAAGAGTGTTCCACACTCGCCGCCATGGCTGCGATTGGCGCTGACTAACACTCCAAGGTTTAAATGCACATATATACCCCATAAAGTGGACGGGAGGATGACCGCCGCCGTAGCTCAGTGGTAGAGCATCGGACGCGTTATTCGAAGGTCGCAGGTTCGGTCCCTGTCGGCGGCAAGTTATCTTTTCGTCCGCTTTACTTTCTTCACATTTATATTCTAAATACTACAGATAACACCGCCTATACTTTCCTTGGCGTTATTGTCTGTTAGTTCTCATTAATATTGTGTCTAACAAAGAAAACGAGCCCTTAAGAGTCATCTTCTTTCCTTCATTCATAGCAAGGGTCTCGTTCTGGCAGACTTGATGTCTTAAGGTAGTATGCGAGGGATTATTGGTCAGCTGCCAGCTCGTAAAAAGATCACGTGCTACGTGACGCCAGAAAGGCAGAAAAAGAGTGTTCCACACTCGCCGCCATGGCTGCGATTGGCGCTGACTAACACTCCAAGGTTTAAATGCACATATATACCCTATAAAGTGGACGGGAGGATGACCGCCGCCGTAGCTCAGTGGTAGAGCATCGGACGCGTTATTCGAAGGTCGCAGGTTCGGTCCCTGCCGGCGGCAAGTTATCTTTTCGTCCACTTTACTTTCTTCACATTTATATTCTAAATACTACAGACAACACCCCCTATACTTTCCATGGCGTTATTGTCTGTTAGTTCTCATTAATGTCATGTACATAATGACTTACGTGCAACGCATGGGACTCAGAGAAAGAGAATGCGTTTTGCAAGCTTAACCAAGCCTTAAGCGAAAAACCCGTTCTCATGGCACCCGACTTTTCCAAGGGCGTTATCATTCAGTGCGACGCGAGTGGTCGCGGAATGGGAGCTATATTGTGCCAGGAAGATGACACTGGTCAGGAAAGACCAGTTTTGTATTTAAGCCGAAAACTGAGCTGCAGAGAACAGGCGTATAGTACCTCTGAAAAGGAATGTGCCCGCCTCGTGTGGGCCGTTCAAAAGCTGGCCTGTTACGTCTCCGGTTCGAAGTTTGTGGTCGAAACGGACCACTGTCCTCTAACCTGGTTGAATAACATGTCGAGTGGCCGCTTACTGAGGTGGAGCATGATACTCCAACAGCACAACTTGAACGTTCGTTACAAGAAAGGAAAGCTAAACGCGAACGCAGACGCACTGAGTCGCGCGTTCTAATCAGTGCCGTCTTCGGCTATCCTTTCGGTTTTTCGCTGGCAAATTGGGGCAAAATTTTGTCCTCATTGCGGCCTCAGCTGAGCGCTTCCGTCCTGAGTGATGCCAAGGGGCCAGCATTATTTTGAATTCTGTTTCATTGCGTTTGTTACACGTGTAATATTTTGAGTTCTGCTTGTAAGAGTTGTGTGTCTCACATATGCCTCTTGATATAGAGGGAACAAAATTTCGACAGGAACGTAGCTAGGAATATATTGTTCTATTTAGGTCTGGTGTTCCGACGGGTGACGGAGGGCACTTGCTTGTGTCGTGTGTTGTCTGTTGTCGGACCGTTTTGACAAGTTGCAGAACGATCAACAAGTGCTGCTACCAAAGATCGTCAGAAGAGACGAGCAAAGCAAGTCGACACATCTTGGCGACAAGCCACTGGAGCCGGGATCCGGCCTGGCGACTGGGATCTGTTCACGGAACGAAGCGTGGAGCCAAATGTCCCCATGGCCCTGGAGGTGAACCTGGATGGACCTGGCGAATGAGTGCGCCCGGTATCCGAGCCACGTAGAAGCAGCTCGTCTTTCCGGCGCATTGTCTGGCGGCGGGGGTGCTGTTATGCTAGGGCTCCCAACCCAACCTTCCTTGCTTCGACAAGGCATTCAAGCTGGTAGAACGTCTGATGCAACCAGCGTCAACACCCGCTGATGCGACGAGGCAGGAGTCTTACGCAATCCCCGGCAACTCCGGCGATGCGTCTGACGCAACCAGCGTCAACACCCGCTGATGCGACGAGGCGGGAGTCTAACGCAACCCCCGGCAACTCCGGCGCTGCGTCTGACGCAACCGACTGAAATCTCTCCCGCAACGTGCGGCAAGCCCTCTCCTCCGCGGATCCGGTTCGAGCCAGCGACCAACGGCGGTTCCTGATTGGAGGCTTCGAACTACTGGCTGATGCAAGGGGTCCGTCAGGGCTATAAAAGAACCAAGCTGCGCGGAGAGAGACAGCGAACGAAGAAATCCCGGGTCGTCGTCGCACCGCTGTGCGAGCCCATAAGCTGTCGGCCCCAGCGCCGAATATGTAACGCCTCTGTATATATGTATATAAATTTGCCTTAACTCACCGTCGCCTTCATCGCTCCGTCTATCAGCTCTGCGCAGAAGCAGTCGCAAGCTGAGACACCTGTTACCCAACACCGGAAAGTCGCGAGTTCGGTCCTGGCCGCGGCGGTCGCATTTCGATGGATGCGAAATGCTAGGGGCTCGTGTACTGTGCGATGTTAGTGCACGTTAAAGAATAGCGGATGGTCAAGATTTCCGGAGCATTCCACTACGGCGTCTCTCATAATCATATCGTGGTTCTGGGACGTTAAACCCCAGATTATTCACGCAGGCCTTACCTATGCCACGGCGACGGTCTGCAAGTTTGAAAGCGGAGTTCTTTCCCTGTATTCCGTTACGTACCGTGGGCAATGTACATATTCTGTTTTGCTTACGTGATGAGCTTTTTTTTCTGTTTTCATAGCAGGGAACAGCGCAGAAACACGAGACAAGAGAGGTGACAGGACGTGGCGCTGCGTCACCTCTCTTGTCTCGTGTTTCTGCGCTGTTCCCTGCTATGAAGCCAAGCCAACAAGCTCAAATTTACACCCTTTTTTTCTGTGTTGGTTCGTGGCGCTTCTAGTGTGGCCGCATTGAGCTTCTCGCAATGGGAGCTTAACTGAAGCCACGTGCTGCAGTCAATGACGCTGAAAGCAGTGTGCTGCTGTGCGCGACTCGCAACTCTCAGAAAGTGCGACCACCCTCTGAGAGGCACGGCCTACATTTTGATTATTTTCATACTTAGTAGACACGATATTCGCCTGCTAATCGACGGACCAAATTTTTCCGAAATCTTATATGATGAAATTCTTCGGTTTCCTCGCATCACTCATTGCCATCGTCTCAATCATATAGTAAAGCCAATAAACACTAGAGGGCGCTAAGCAATATCATTAATTAAGGCGGCAGTGTTGTATGGCTCGTCATTTTCAAAGTTCCTAGTGACCCGGTGAGCTTGGAAGCGGGGCAAGCTTGCCAACCCCGCGACCATACTTACTTCATCCGGCAGCAAAACGGTAAGTTGGGCCAGTTGGTTGGGATTCATTTTTTCACTCGGTTACAGCGCAACACACACGAGGACAAGAGAAGGAAACGGACAACCCAGCGCCGTGTTGTCCGTTTCCTTCTCTTGTCCTCGTGTGTGTTGCGCTGTAACCGAGTGAAAAAATGAAACTTACTTCATCCTCCGCTGCAGCCGAGGCAACTGCTATCGCTCTCGACATTCGAATGGCAGACAAACAAGGTATCTCTGCCTACGCGGTCTCAGACTCGCAGGCAGCTTGTCGCATGTACCTCAAGGGCATATTACCAACAAGGGCCACCCAGCTACTGGGAAGCGAACTCCTTTTTGATCACGGGATAGTCTGGTGTCCGGCCCATACGGGCCAGGATGGCAATGAACTAGTTCATTGCCAAGCTCGAGTACTCAGCGGCCGAGCCCCAGGACCACCCGCCACTGAAGAGAACACAGATGATGGGGTGACACGGCGTGGTATCCTAGACAAACAAAGATTAGATCGACGCATCGGGGCACCTCCTCACGAGGACCTCGACAGACACCAAGCGCGGGACTGGCGCCGCCTGCAGACCAGTACCTTTCCGAATCTGCATAAGCTTCACGTCATGTACCCAGAGAGATATCCCAACGCATGCCCGTGGTGCGGAGATATTCCAACACTCACACACATAACCTACCGCTGTTCCGAGCGACTGCCTACAGTCGACACAGGACATGCGCACCCAATACTCACGTGGTCGTGGGAGGCGCGACTCGCTGAACGAACCCTGGGAAGCCAACTGGCAACCCTAAGTGAGGCCCGCCGAGCCGCTATAGCCAGTGGAGCCTTGGAAGAAGGACCCCACCCGCAATGAACCACTTTTTTTTTTCAATAAATGTTGTTTCTCTCTAGAGCTCGTTGTAAACTCTCTTGGGGCAACTATAATACACGTACACAGGCAAGGTGCACACTACGCCATAAATAATCGCAGTTTTCATGACGTTAACAGCTTTCGCTGTAGAGGAATAACAGAAGAATAACAGCTTTCGCTGTAAAAATTCGGCTTTCGGCGGCGCGAGCCCAATTGGTACCGAAACACGAGTGGGCCGTTACCGGAGGCTGTGCAACAACGGGTGAGCTGCAGAATGCTTCAGGCTGAGGGTGGGAGGAGCGATACAGTTGACTAAGGAGGTTAAAGTAGTTTAATGAATGTCTCTCCAGAGCATAGGCTACTGTGCTCTATTTAGCGTTGGCTAAAGGGGCTAAAGTTTATTCCAGCGTCGCCGACATAGTGTGTACCCGCCGTGGAAGCAATTGTCTGATAAAGTGTGGCGCTGCTGAGCAGCGAGGTCGCTTGTTCTATTCCCTGCCACGGCGGTTGTATTATGGCGGGGATGAAATGCAAGAACACATGCTTACTTAGGTCTGTTAGATGCACGTTCTAGTACCCCAGGTGTTTAAACCTATCACAGAATCCCCCGCTGCGGCCTGGCGATAATGATAATGGGGTTATCGCACGTAAAGCCCCTCAAATTATTAATAAAGACGATATACTATTAGTAATAAATGCAAGGTAAATGTGAAGACAGAAAAGTGGACGAAAAGATAACTTGCCGCGGGCAGGGACCGAACCTGCGACCTTCGAATAACGCGTCCGATGCTCTACCAACTGAGCTACCGCGGCGGCCATCCCCCCGTCCACTTTATGGGGTATATGTGTGCATTTAAACGTGGGAGCGTCAGTCAGCGCCGCCAGTAGCCATGACGGCGCGTGTGGAACACTTTTTCTGCCTGTTGGCGTCACGTAGCACGTGAACTTATTACGAGCTGACAGCTGACCAATAATCCCTCGCATACCACCAGAAAGCATCAAGTCTGCCAGAACGAGACCCTCGCTATGAATGAAGGAAATAAGTGTTAATTTTAAGGGCTCGTTTTTCTTTGTTATACACATGATTAATGAGCACTAACAGACAATAATGCCAAGGAAAGTATAGGGGATGTCATTAGTAGTAAATGCAAGGTAAATGTGAAGACAGAAAAGTGGACGAAAAGATAACTTGCCGCAATCCTCCGATTAGTTGATTTTTATTTACCCCTTTTATATTTAACTCTAAGTATTAATATTGACAGTACAATTACCATATCTCTTATACCTTTGATTACTAATTAGCTATAACAGTATCTACTGCTTGTTACTTGCATGCGACAGCCATCTAATATTAATGGTGTGCATTGCAATACTATCTCTAAATATAATATTATACATGTCGTTTTATACTAACCGCTTTCACCAATAAGTTTTAAATAAATTGTTAAATTCATTAGTACCTTTGATCCCTTACACCCAGTGGAGGAAGATTCGTATCCGTATCAATATATGTTGTCAATTCTTACTTACTTTGAATTACGAGGAGCTATTCTGATTTTCGACCATCTGCTCTAATTAACCTAAGACTTTTCATTGCTAATTATCAACCTAAGACCTACACAGTATTCATACCCTCCATATCTTTAGCAGCTTCAAGAAAAACAAGCTTATATAAAAACACTGATATTTTCACCTGTTTTAGGGCAACCGTAGGCACTGTGAAGCGTATGCACCCCTGTAAGGTGGTTTTGCTGCAATGCACTTTAGACAAAAGTTCCCGTCGAACCTCAGAAACTTCGCCGACATCCGCCAAACTTCACAGGTACGAATATTGAATCATTGAGATTGGGTCACATCAGTGATTTAAGCAGGTGAGGGCGCATTGTTTGCATATAAATTTTTAAATTATCTCCTGTGGAGTTCCACATAGCACATAAAAGCGGCTCTCGAACCCAGGAAGTTAATGGGAATAAAGCAAAACTTCTCGCACTGTGGCATAATGACTCCTAGATTATATGGACGAAGTAATTTCAGCGTATATTGAAGCGTTACACTACAATAAATGTTTAAAGATCGTTTCCCATTGAGTGACGCTGCCACTCAGCAGCCAAGGCAACAGATGGCGCTAGTTGTCGATGTCCCGAATTCCTGGACATGTGATATACACCAAAATTGGTATCTCGCGACATGACTGTGTGACGAACATAATAACAGGAGTTAATACGAAAATCATGACACGCATGTCATGTACAGCATGACTTACGTGCCACGCTCATGGTGCGCTGGGGGCCGTTTCGCTAGTTTGATATACACCAAAATATCAAAATCGGTATGCTAACGCGCATGCGGTATGCTAATGCGCATATCTAAGCCGAAACTGGGCAAAATTGGACTAACGGCAGTCGTTAAACCAAAGGATGAACGGTTCGTCCAACATGTTAAATGCGAGACAGTGCGTGTCGTGCGCAAACGCCCGTAAGAAGGGGACCAACGGGGGGTGTAACTGCGCGCCAATCGCCCGCTACCGCGCTGCACTTCTCGGCCCTCTCGGCTAGCACGATTACGAGTTATATGGCTTACACGCCAGGGTGAAAGCGAAGCACTATTACAACGAATAGAAGCAGTTATGAGAGTCAAGTTCAACTCGCGCCGGCTCACACAGCGAGCGAGCGCGCTCACCTACGTTTCTTCCCTATCGAGCTGCCGGACCCAAACAAGTGCAAGCCTTCGAGCCCGGACACGGCGGATAACTTGCTTCAATGTGCCGAATTAGGAAGAACTACGAAGAACACTGCCAGCGCTAATAAAAGTAAGCTGTTCGTCAGCGGTTGTATTCACGCAGGGTCACCGGCTACAACTACGAAGCGATACAAAGTAGGCTTCGCTACGTCGTAGGCACCAAGCCGGCCAGCGGCCGGTGCGAGTGCGTTGCCGGTGCAGGTGAACAAAACGTTGCGTAGAATTTGTTTCACAGAGAATAATGCCTTCTGGAATAAAGTACAGTTCAATCTGTGTCTTTCTCTTCATGCGACAACTGTTGTCAAACATCTAGCGTGAAGGCGAGCGCCGATACGAATCGACGTGCGGCCGGCAGTGCACAGCGAGCGACTTACGAGCACGGTGAAAGAACCGTGCCTGCGCGCCATCTCGTCGTTGTAGGTATACATATATCTACATAACTCAGTAAGAAGTCGCGGACAGCGGACATCTATTTTTCATTGGTATGTAAAACAACGACGACAAAAACTGCACAGGAAACACATGTTGTGATCTCCGGCGGTCGTTTAACTTATAGCCGTGCTCCTCGTAAAGGCCTAGCGACGTTGTCGGCAAGAAGCCGGCATCGGCGGGGCGCCTCACTGCTTCGCCGGCGTTCCTGCATAAGTGCCGCTTCTATCTTTGTGTGTGCATAAGTGCATTTTACGGACTTCAGCACCAGCATTACTAGGGCTGGTTCGGCCGACACGATAGAGTACTAGCTGATAATTCGAATTCGCTGACTGAAAGGGCGTTAAACATCCGCCGGGTTCATATTAAAAGATCGGTGTGTTGGGGTGCCACCATTGTGCCCACGTAAGTTTACACGTACGTTGCGAATGTTTATTGTTTTATTATGCCGTACAGAAGTCTGCAACCGGCACAACATGGGAGGTGAAGATACTGTGCCTATATATAGCCGATTGGTTGGTTTTCGGCTAGCGCGGGCGGTAGATGTGTGTGCTGTTTAGATTGCAATGGTTGTGTGTGGTTGTATGTTTGTGAACGTGCCGCAAATACTGCATCGTTCAATGCTGATTCAGTTGGCAAAATAAATAATTACGCCGACCTAGCGAAGAACTGCCATCCTTTTTTTTTCTCGGTTAGTCTAGACGGTTCAACTGTTAGTCCCTCTGGAGCATTCTACGAGAAGCAACATTTAAACCAACTGGAGTAAGTGCTAGAGAGTAAAAGTTGAACCCCTGTAGTTACTCCCGCAGTTGGTCCAAAAATAGTTCAAAATCTGTGGCAGCCCATTTAGTCCCCTGAAGGACCAATTCCATACCCCATTTTAGTCCTTTTCGGCTTAGAGTGTATATATGTAGCAGAATATATGTTTGATTAGCATGACATATACCAGATTGTACATGTATGCATTTATGACAATCTCGCGATATATAGCGAACTAGATGTCGCGACATGAATGACTTCATAAGCCTCAATGACAAACAAGACGATGTATGCAGCTCTATGCTGGCTGCTTCGCATCACATCAATTGCCACAATGCGTGGGATCTGCCGATTTTTATATCTCACACTTTCATCTCACTGCTCTTGTTTCGCGGGGTGGGCGTCTGGGAGCGGTAGAGTGAAGTAATGCATGGCCGCCGCCATAATTGAGGACGAGCAGTGGCGCTGAATGAGCGGGGACACAAGAAGAGTACACACAACACAGGCGCTATTGTGTCCCCGTTCATTCAGCGCTATTTTTCGTCGCCAGTATGTACCAACAAGCCCAAATTTCCACAGTGCTCCGCCAAAGCGCCGTTGCAACAGTTCACTGCACCGTTGCTACGACCATCCCGTTCTGCGCGTTTCCATAACAAGTGTAATCTCGCGAACGCCTTACACCGCGACGTGGCGGCTTTAGCCCAAGCCTCGCTCATAGCATCCATCCACATTAAATAAGCAATCACCACTATCAATCACTACCACCAGTTCTCAGTTTGAAGCAAGGTGTGGGAGCGGGCTAGTTGGTATTCCATAATGCCAAAACTTTAGTGCAAAAGGTTTTGCTCAGTTTGAACATGTGCACCGGCTGGGTAAGTTCAAACGAATGTAGGCCGATAATTGATGCTTTTACGTTTTTTAAGGATAAGCAAGCAATCCTCGCTTGAAGCACATAGGCTGAAAAATACTCTCATCTCTATTAGAGAAGATGTTTTGCAAGCTACAGGGCAAGTGCGTGAGAAACTGCTTCAGTTTGCTAAAGAACAAAATTTTCCTTACAAACTAAATGTCGACAAACTTCGTATCGGTAATACTACTTATATCTATGACACTTGTTCTAGCACCGTGTAACCGCAAGATAACTAGTTGCCGATGTGCGCAGTGCTAATGTTCAGCGTCCATCAACTTCACGCGCTCCTTCACTTTCAGTATTATTTACTAATACCCGCAGTTTGTTACGGAAACATGTCTTGCTTGAATCGGATCTTGATGATAGTAAGTCATATGTTCTATTGCTAACCAAGACCTGGCTACACGCCGATGTATGCGACTCCGAGCTATAGCGTACGTCAAATCAGCATTCCATTTATCGCCATGACCGGGCACATAAAAAGGGGGCGGCGTGTTGTTGGCCATCAAACGATCTTTACCTCCCTTGCTTGTTGACACTGACACTTCCTTTGATGTAGTCTGGGTCGCTTGTCCTACCTTATCCGGAAAGTTATTGATGGGCGTATGCTATAGCCCACCTGTTTCTGACCACCTTTCCGAGTATGAGCTCCATAACAGCAATTCCTGGGCTCTAGGTCAGTTTCCCGCCAGCAAAATTTACTTATTCGGAGATTTTAATTTTCCAGATATTAATTGGTCGCACATGTCTTCGAGCAGTGAGTCAAGTGATTATACTAAGCTGTGTTTCGACTTCAATTTTACGCAGCTTGTTTCAGAGCCTACTCGCGGAACTAATATTTTACATCTTATTCTAGCAACAGAGCCACATACCATAAGTTACGTCGTGCAACTAGATGGTTTTAGGAATCGTAACCTTCTGCAGTTCTCAATTATTATTCCACCGAAATTGGCGGGTGTTCAGCGTCAGATAGTCACGGATTATAACATGGCAAATGTTTAATCATGTTCATGGACGTCAGTCGTCGCGATGGAGATGTGCCAGCAGGCGTCAACGTGGGCGCGTCCACACCAAGCGGCGCTATAGCTGCCAAACACCAATATACATTGCGCAAGCTCTCGTATGTCAATGTATAAAAATCATTCAACTACTACGAGGACGCGCTTCGCTTTCGTGCTATACCGATTCCTATGACGTAGGGATCGACCATGTTTTTTTTTTGTCTTTCTTTCCTCCCTTTCCTTGTTTCTCTTTGTATCTTTCTTCCCTCCCGTTGTCTCCCTTACCTTCTTTATTTCTATGCTCTACTTTACCCTCTGTCCCCTCCTTCTTTCCCTCCTCCTCACTCTCACATCTCTCCGGCCGCGGCGGTCGAATTTCGGTGGAGGCGAAATGGTAGAAGCCCGTCTGCTGTGCGATAACCGTGCACGTTAAA
The DNA here is from genome assembly GCF_013339695.2 of Rhipicephalus sanguineus. Classification (NCBI taxonomy): domain Eukaryota; kingdom Metazoa; phylum Arthropoda; class Arachnida; order Ixodida; family Ixodidae; genus Rhipicephalus; species Rhipicephalus sanguineus. The sequence continues at coordinate 10,750,361 of NC_051182.1, read as the reverse complement.
GAAGGAACACCAGTTGATCGAAACTTCCGGAATCCTCCACTATGGCGTTCCTCATAACCATATCGTGGTTTTGGGATGTAAAACCCCAGATATAATTACCATGTATACCCTCACATTTCCACTCCTCACTCTCAATTCCCTTTCCCAATCCCTTGCTATACTGTACTGGTCAAGGCGGTCTTATCCTTTGCTAACGCGGTCGATGGCCGAGTGGTTACGGTGCTCGCCATCGCATTGTGGGTACGCAGGTTCGAATCCTGCCTAGTCAAGAAATTGTTTTCGCCAAGAATGTCTCTTTCTCTCTCAGTACTCGTTCGCTCACCCATCAGAGTTATTCCGTGCCGGACAAATTGGCGCACGTGTCCTGGCAGCGAAGCGGGGGTGGACGAGAACGAAGCGGGCGAACACAGCGCCTGCCCGGTTCTCGACGATGACAGTTTTTTTGTTGACGGATTACAACCAACGGCTGGCGCAAACAGTTCCGCTTTTAAAAGTGCCAGATTATTGCGTTAGCGCACTTTTAACTAGCGGGGGACTTGGTTACTTCGAGGGTGCAGGTATGTGCAGCACACCACTCATAGGCGTGCGCACAGGGGGGGCAGGGGAGGCGGCCCCTCCCCCTAATAACCTAGAGGGGGGGGGGGCAAAATCTGTCTCGTCCATTGACTTACAAGGGGGGGGGGGCGCTGCGATGAACCTTCGCCCCCCCTGATGAAGAACCCTGCGCACGCCTATGACACCACTGCATATATTACGGCGAAATCGGCCTTATGTGCCTCAAAAAACGCGAAAATCGACCGGCGTCCCGCGACGGCGGCGTCAACACGAGTGATGCAAAAAATCATCATCACGTGATGACATCACCATATGAGGTCATCATGACGTCACAGATCGCCAAATTTCTGACGTAATTGTGATGTTACAAGGACGTCACATGATGACGTCATCACATGGCATCGTAGCTTGGCCAACGGTGGGCCGATTACGGAGGCAGTGCAAAACCCGGTGAGGTGTCTTCGATCCTGGAGGCAGTGTAAAACGACGTTAGGTGCAGAAAGCTCTCGTAGGGTGGCGGGCAGGACATCGAGTGAGAAGAAAATGCCCCCACCTCCCCGAAGGGAATCGTGAGGAAATGCGAATGCATTTCTTGCGCCGAGAGTACACGGCGCAGTAATTTTAATGGCGTAAATTAATGACGAGACGAGGATTTGAACCGTAACCATTTATTTACACATTCATCAGCACCTGTTTGTGTTGTCATTGTACCTGACGGCCATAATCTCAGCCTTGTGGTCGCCGTTGGCGTTTCACAGCGGCGTCTCGAGCACACATTTCGAGAGGCGCCCAGCCAGCGGACGGGAGAGTGGGGCGCAGGGAGGAGAGAGAGCGAACGGCGAGAGAAGGAGCGGCGAAGCACTGCACCCAATGCCTCCTAGAAGAGCGGTGCGGAGCCGGCGCGCGCCCGCGCAAACCGCGGTGAGGAGGCGGAGCGCGCGCAGTCACGTGGGCTGTGACGTCGCTGCGCCGTTGCTACAGACGCTCCTCTCCTTTCCTCGCGCCGTTGCTATGGGACGGCGGATTCAGGGTCGCTTATAAAGTGCATTCGCACTTAAAAAAGGAGACGGCTTTCGCGTTACAGTCGTCTTAGGTGAGTCCCTAAAGGGCCCTGTGAGTTTCACGCTTTCTCGCGATTTCTATGTCTTTTCCTTTAGAAATCGCTTTGTGTAACACTTTCCGTGCACGGATATAAAATGCATTCTTGTCGATAAAATAATCACTTGGAAGCCAGCGCTTGCCCCGTGTCTCTGCCCTCGACTGCGCATTTTTCTTGTGCTGTTTATCGTCAGTCTTGTATCACTGCGTACGCATTTCTAAGTACAAGCCACAAAGTATGGCTGTTTCTTGCGCGAGGAAATAACGAGGGAAGGGGTCCAGGGGAGCGCAAACTTTCGACTGTTTATTCAAGAGACAGTGCAACCAAATGTATAGAAACAGCCATACTTTGTGGCTTGTACTTAGACATGAACCGACTAGCCCAGCAACGTGTACTTCTAGTACGCATTTCTGGCGGCTGCGGATTTTCCTGTGCAGCGACATGCGTCGTAAAATTGTCTTACGAACATTTTTTTATCTTTGCGAATAGGGCTTTTTTAATGCTTGTCTTGAAAGGAAAATTATTCTACGATTTCTCACCGCGGTTTGATGACACACCTACCTGACGAGGTGGATTATGTCGGGAACGACGTCGTAGCTGTATCCTGTTAATCCTTCGGTGTCGTAAAAGCTTCGTGGACGCGGTTGCTCTTGCGTTGATTTTCTTGATCTTGTGTGGTGCAGCGTCGAGTAGTGTCTAATTAAGGTAAATAACTTGATTCCAAAGACAGCGTTTGTGAACACAAGCACCCAGAATAATGCCCTGTAGCAAAGCAAGGTACCATTTGTAACAGTGCCACAGAGACGCCCCTGAAGTAGGTCGAGCGGCATCGTGCTTTTAAACGCATTAAAAGAACACATCAGCAGCAGTGCGTAAAATGTAGCGTCAAAGCAGGAGCATGAAAGCATATTTCAGCTTTTGCTGCAAGCTCAAGCTTAACAGGAGCAATCTCTCCCCTGCGTTATCCATAATCACAAAAAACACCACAATATACAGTAAAACCTCTCTGATACGAATCTTGCGGGGATAAGAAAAATATTTGTATCAACCGAAACTTGTATCACCAGAAAACATGAAAAATTAGTATGCGACAAAAGAAAGTTGGCATACGTTATGGTTTAGTGTTTCTCGGGGCCGCAGCGACGTCATGAACAGCTCTGAATGATTGCGAGTGAAGTTTTTAGACGTCAACGATCATACATGTACTCGTAAATATAGGGTGCATGCGCGCGTGTGTAATTATGAACCAGATGTGTTGTGCCCCGTGACCGCTAGTGGCCCCTTCCTAATCCTACTATGCTTTTCTGCATTACACCTAGAGTAATGCGGCGAAAGTTACCTAAAAAGCGCCTTGCACACGCTAGATGCCAAGCTCCTTCGCCAGGACCGTCCGCTTCGTTTCTTGGGGTCTTCGTCCACGTTTCATGGGACTTCATGACGGACCCGCAGCCCAAGTTTCAGTCTTGTTTCGTAGAACGTCTGATTGCGGGGACGTGGCTTGCATCGACGTGGCAGGCACGTATACGTGTTAACACAGTCCAAAGACGCTGCTGCCTCGATCACCGGAGCACGCGTCAACGCGTAAAAAAATCAAAAGCGCGATGTCAACGTCATCTGTAATCTACACGCTAAGGTGCATAAAGGCCTCCAAAATTAGCGTGCGCTATCTCGGAGGCAACGACGCACCGTTGATGGTCGCACCGCTCGCATGCTCGCGCCCGCGCTTGACTGCCGCGTCTTCCGCGACAGCGCGGGCCGCACCTGTTCGTACCTGTGCGCTAGCGTACGTTCGTATCAAGCGTCGCGGAGTGCAAATCGGTTCGCAACAACCGTACTCCAACACATTGCAGGCTAATGGGCCTTTGCCGGGACCACAGAAAAATTCGTATCACCCCGAAATTCGTACGAGCCATGATCGTATCATCGAGGTTTTACTGCACAAGCTTCAAATTGCCAAGATTCCATTTGGGAAAGAAAGCCACTGCTAATACTGCCCTCGCATAACTTGGTCCGAATAAAAAATTCATCACCTGTGCCCCCAGTCGAACTAATCACGCCAGGACAGCATTGACCTTCGAAGCGCTATGAAATGGTGATCCATTTTCTAGACTGCATAAAATAGAATTCCGCGTGCGAATTCCTTGTCAGCCTTTTATACAGAAAGTTTGCAATAGTCGTGTTGTGATATACAGATTTAAATCATGGCTCACACAGTGTCCTGCATGGCTCATAAACCTAGCATTTACAAAATTGTGGCACTTTATTGCTAATGGCGAGAGGTACAGCCCCCCATGTTTAATGCTATCGCACGACATTCAACCACAAAACATTCCATAGCCTTATAACGGCAAAAAGTGGTGGCAGCGTGGAAATATATGCCAGCACAATCGGTGCCAAATGGGAGGGTATGGTCTGTTCACTATAAAAGTACACACACGGCCGTAGCCCTTATTTCTAAAATGTTACAGCAGAAACCATTTAGCTTTGTTTCTCGTGGTAAAAGTGCATGTAATTGTCGCTAACGAAGTTCTTGTTGCAGTACTCTCTTGCACGTACAATTTATTAAACGGTACTCGAGGTCAGTGCTGTGAAAACGCGCCAAGCGCCTCAGTAAGCTGGCTCATAAAAATCAAGTCATGCGACTATCTTTGCTGTTTATCGCCATCACTGCTCCGGTAGTCGCATGTAACCGAGGCTTGAGAACACTTGCACTAAATACGGTGGACCACCTTTTAGACTGTGCTACACCAAACTCGTACTCGTGGGTGTGTTCACATCACTTGGTAAGATGTCTTCACCGCTTGGCGCTCGCGTCACAAAGGACAACCACAGGACAACCGCGGTGGCCCTGTGTCTTTCTGTGTAGCCTTTGTGCGTGTTCGCTAGTATTAGGCAAGCATTAGGATGACAGTCCGGCATGACTTCTCCAGAAATGAGATGTCGTGAAGCGTCAGCAGCATGTTTTTGCACATCTCACACTATAACAGGCACGCAGGTGGGCTTCTGTACAGACCTAAGTACAGGCGATTTGAACAGGCTCTCATTCATAGCACAAGAAGCGCCACAGGTTGCATAGTCGGCTGGGAAACAGCGTACACAATTTTAAAAGTCAGTATTTCTATGGTTCGAATGTTATCGCGCGCCTAATACTGTTCAGAATCTTCATTAAAGTTGTACTACAATGTTCCTACACTATCTCGCCTGAACATAAGCTGGCTTGCAGCATAGCGCGGAAACAAACGAGGACGCGGAAGAAGCACAACACGAACTTCTGTGTCCTCGTTCGTTTCTGCGCTATGCTGCAAACTCGTTTACGATAACTAAGCAAGCCCATATTGGTACCCTTCTCGCCTTAACAATTTGTTTAGCGGCGCTGCATGTTCACGCATGAGCAGCGCGCAAATAAGCTCGGCTGTGCAGCCGTCGTGCAGGTGGCGTAAATATGGCGAACGGCGCCGAAGCGGGGTCTCCTAGAGGCGTGGTGATGATGTGTGGCTGGCGTCACTGTCCCGGCCATTCGCCAGACTCTCTCCATACATGGCTCTGCCAGCGTCTCTTAATACAGAAAGTTACTAAAAGTAGTGACACTCTTCTCCACTCCTGCGCTTTCCTCCTGTATATCCTCTCCCAACCTGCTGCGCGATCTGCGCACGGCACGCAGACTAGGCCACCGTGCGGGAGCCAGCTCGCCAACGTTAAAGCTTTTTTTTTTACATTCTGCTATGAAACAAAAACGTGAGAAAGTAGCGGGACATTCTTGACCCTACCATGTGTGACAGGTTCGTTTAATAAAGCCAGTTGAATCAGCTGTGCAATACTATTCTTGAATAGGAGACGGAGATGAGCGTTTCATTTTCAGACAAATGAAACTATATTTGCACACACAAAAAAATAAACGAAAGGGAAGCACTAGAATGAACAAAAGGTAAACCAACAAGCGTCAGCCTGACCACAAATAGATAAGGTTCTCCTTAAAGGCCAACTCAGGCGATTTTTTGGCCATGTCAAAGTAATGGTGCTTTTATGATGCTGAGACGCTCCTGTCACGGGACCGGTAGCAGAAACACTAGGCAAATTGGAGAATAATTTTAAATAAGCAAGAAAGCGCAACACCGAAACCGAAACCCAAACAAACACACTGTTTTCGCGTGACGTATAAGTGGGGACAAAACAGGAAATCATGCAAGGCATGCCGGTCCCGCCGGCGCGTAGTATGAAAGCTGCGAAAGCGGCGAAGAGCAGACGCTCAGTTGAAAGGTGACTCCGTCGGAAATCTTGTGCGTGACTGACCGTGTCACATGTACAAGCTGAGCTGCCAGAAAATGACAGCTGCGATTCCGACGCATTTGGAGGCCAACTATAATGGCCATTCCTCTTCGGTGAACAAGTGGAACACGCCTGTTTAGCTCTTTGCTTGCCTGGTTGCACATTCCACCGCCAGATGGCACCACCTGTCCAGGCAGCTCACGTTTGTGGGGCCGTGATCGGGTAAAATGCTATCGCTGAGAAGTTCGCGGACTAACTAAAGCTTCTGTTAAGCGGTTTATTGGACGGGATTCGGCGACAATTCGCTATGGCGACAGTCAAGGCCAAAGCACGGGCTCCGAGAGCGAGCGGCGTTTATAAGAGGACGACCCACTAGGAGCCGCTGGAGACCGCAACCGTTAAACAGTACCAATTGCTTCGCCACAATTACCCCGGGTACGAAAAGGGAGCCGTCCGGCGACCTAACAGCTCGCCACTATGAGTGGGTCATAGTAGGCCTTGAGGCGCTCCTTGACTATGTCGCGCCCTCGACGGCGCATGTCCGAAGCTGGTTCAATGGGTTCGATCAAGTAGTTGACCGGGGATGTGCGCTCGATGCCCCGGTATGGGCCTTCGTATTTCGGCAGCAGTTTTGAAGAGAGGCCACTTGCAGTGGTAGGGACCGAGAGCCATACGAGCGCTCCAGGGGAGGAACGTGGGCTCAGAGGTGGTGGTGCCATCGCGAATGCTCTTCTGCAGCTCTTGTTGCTGCGTCGTAAATGTCTTGGCAAGCTCGCGACACTCTTCAGCAAGCCTGGCTGTGTCAGAAATAGGCGCACACTCAGATGGATCCGGCTTGTATGGAAGTATCGTGTCGATGGTGTGCGACGGGTGCCTTCCGTACAGTAAGAAGAAAGGTGAAAAACCAGTAGTGCTCTGAGGGGCGGTATTGTAGGCGTAGGTGACGAAGGGCAGAATGGCATCCCAATTGGTGTGATCGGCGGCGACGTACATTGACAGTATGTCGCCGAGCGTGCGGTTAAAGCGTTCGGTTAGGCCATTCGTCTGCGGGTGGTAAGCAGTAGTTTTGCGGTGAACAGCATGGCACTCTTTCAGAATGGCTTCCACGACTTCCGATAAGAAGACACGGCCTCGATCGCTGAGAAGCTCTTGGGGTGGACCGTGACGCAGTATGAATGTGTGTAGTAGGAAGGAGGCAACATCGCGCGCTGTAGCCGCTGCGAGGGCGGCGGTTTCGGCGTATCGCGTTAGATGGTCAACAGCGACGATGGCCCAGCGGTTACCAGCCGAAGTCAGAGGAAGTGGTCCATACAAATCGATGCCCACGCGCCCAAACGGACGGTTAGGGCAAGGTAATGGTTGTAGACCAGCTGGCGACACGTGCGTTGCAGGTTTTCGGCGTTGGCAATCGAGGCAGGAGCTAACGAACTTCTGCACGTAGCGGTACATCCCACGTCAGAAGTATCGTTGTCAAATGCGGTGGTAAGTTTTGGATACCCCAGAGTGCTCGCATTTCTGGTCAGAGTGGAAGGCCTCGCATATTTCAGAACGCAGACTGCGGGGTATGACTAGTAGCCACTGGCGGCCGTCGGCGTTGTAATTGCGTCGGTGCAGGAGGTCGTCACGAACGGCGAAATGGTGGGCTTGACGACGCAACGCGCGAGTGGATGGTGTTTCCGACAGATCAGTGAGCAAGCCGATCAGCCAGGTGATCCATTTATCCTTGCGCTGTTCGGTAGCGATGGTGTGAACGTTGATTGAAGCAACAGCCATGTGAGATATTGAGCAGGGGGCATTGTCGTCAGGCAAGGGAGAGCGCAAGAGGGCGTCGGCGTCAGCATGCTGGCGTCCGTTGCGGTACAGCACGCGGACGTCGTAGTCCTGCAGGCGAAGTGCCCAGCGGGCGAGACGGCCTGAGGGATCCTTCAATGATGACAGCCAGCATAGTGCATGATGGTCGGTGACGACATAAAATGGGCGACCATACAAATAAGGTCGAAACTTTGTAAGGGCCCATATGATCGCCAGGCACTCTTTTTCCGTTACTGAGTAATTGGTCTCGGCTATGGTAAGCCTACGGCTTGCGTATGCCACGACATATTCGGGGAACCCTGGTTTGCGGTGCGCAAGGACAGCGCCGAGGCATACACCACTGGCGTCCGTGTGTACCTCCGTTGGGGCCGTAGGATCGTAGTGGCGTAGTATGGGAGGAGACGTCAACAAACGACGGAGCTTTGTGAACGCGTCGTCACACTCGGACGACCACGAATTTAGGGGTCCGTTAATTCCAAGGAGCTTCGTTAGCGGTGATATGATGGTGGCAAAGTTTCGTATGAAGCGTCGAAAGTACGAACACAGTCCTACGGAACTGCGCAGTTCTTTTACGGACGTAGGTTTGGGAAATTCGGCCACGGCCCGAAGCTTGGCCGGATCGGGAAGGATGCCGTCCTTGGACACGACGTAACCGAGGATTGTCAGCTGCCGTGCTGCAAATCGGCACTTCTTCAGATTCAGTTGGAGGCCGGCGTTGCGCAGACGCGTCAAAACATGCCGCAGACGTTGGAGATGCGTGGAGGAGTCCGGAGCGAAAACCACGACGTCGTCCAGGTAACACAAGCACGTGTGCCATTTCAAGTTGCGCAGAACGGTGTCCATCATGCGCTCGAAGGTCGCGGGCGCATTATACAGACCAGACGGCATGACGTTGAACTCGTACAAGCCGTCGGGCGTGACAAAGGCTGTCTTCGGTCGAGCGTCATCCGCCATGGGTACTTGCCAGTACCCCGAGCGCAAATCAAGAGATGAAAAGAATTCGGCTCCTTGCAGGCTGTCAATCGCGTCGACGATTCGCGGCAGCGGATAAACATCCTTGCGAGTGATCTTGTTGAGCCGTCGGTAGTCCACACAGAACCGCACGGAACCGTCCTTCTTCGCAACGAGAACAACGGGAGACGCCTATGGGCTGTCGGAGGGCCGAATAACGTCGCGTCGAAGGATATCGTCGACTTGCTCATTAATGACCCGCCGTTCTGCGGGAGACACGCGATATGGACGTTGCCGCAGTGGTGGTTGGGCGCCGGTGTCGATGCGATGCGTAATAGCGGAAGTGCGGCCGAGAGAAGTTTGCCCGACATCGAAAGAAGAACTTGTCAAAATGTGCTTTTGGGCTAGTTGGTTCATAATCGTAGTAGAACAGCGCCTTGTGTTACGTGTCCTTCTCCTCGTCTGGTCTGTTGTTTTCGCCGGCGCTGTTCTACTACGAAAGAAGAACGAAATTCTTCCAGCAGGCAGTGAAGTTGGGAACGCTGGACCGATGTGAGGTCGTCAGCAATGGAGGACCTAAACACATCAACAGGTGACGAATCGGACGCGGAAACAGCACTGAGCGTACCGGAACTGGGACAGTGCGTGTCATCGGGTGCGTCCATAACTTGTGCGTCTTCGAGGGGTTCCATTCTGCCAAGACATTCCCCTCGCACCAACGTAACAACGTATGGAGATGGGTTGTTAACAAAAATAGCGGTGCTGCCCTCAGTGACTTGGACGGTCGCGAAAGGTACCAGCAAGCCTCTCCTTGTGCAAACGTGGTCAGACGGCGAAATGAGTGCAATGGTGTCGGAGAGACCGGCGCAGTCGACTGACACAGCCGTAGACGAGTTTGGAGGCACTTTGGTATCGTCTTTGACGAGGATCTTGCTCGATACCGATGAAGTGTCTGCCGTGTCAGATCTGAGAACGGGGAGAGTTCGATTTCGGCTTGTGCGCAGTGAATTACGGCGTCGTGGCGGGAGAGAAAATCCCATCCCAGGATGACGTCGTGAGAGCACGCAGCAATTATAATGAACTCGACGTCGTACAGAACGTCCTGAAAGACGACACGAGCTGTGCATATTGCTGTAGGATGAATACTCTGGGAGCTGGCTGTACGGAGAGACATCCCAGAAAGTGGCGTCCTCACTTTTCGTAGTAATCGGCTCAATTTTTGGTCCATAATGGATACGGCGGCTCCAGTGTCGACAAGGGCAGATGCGGGAACACCGTCGACAAACACGAATATCACGTTCGATGGGCTTCGCTGAGGGCTTTCGCAGTTCGATAGCGTCGCAGCCCTTGCCTCCTAGACTGCGACGACTAGTTTTCCTTGTCGCGTGCGACGGGACATGGGCGCATCGGCGACAGTGAGCGACGTCGTGGAGACGGAGAGCGCCAAGTAGATGGAGCTTGGCGTGACGTCGGCGACAGAGGCGTAGGTGGGGCGTAAAATGTGCGGTTTGACTGGCTGGTGACGGGCGACACGACTAGAGGCGGCTGGACGCGATTGCAATAACGCGCCACGTGGCCGGCGTAACCGCATGCGAAGCATATGGGGCGGTTGTCAGGTGTGCGCCATCGGTTTGCTGGAGCAGGGCCCGCCCATGGCGCAGGACGTGATTGACGGGATGGCGACTGATATGACTGCATCGTGGGCTGCAGTCGTGGCCTCTGCATGACGTCAGCGTAGGTAGCCGGCACAGCCGCTTCGAAGGACTGATGTCTAGCGGCGGCTTCGGCGTAACTGTGTGGGGTGCCGTAGGTATTACTGGGGACGTCCTGGCGACAACTTGGGCGTAACTGAGTGGTGCAGGAGCCGGATGGTGCTGGTGGTACTCAGGCATGACCTCCGCGATTTCCTGCAGGGTATCCTCGTGATGCAGTGGCCACGGTCGCTGAACGTTTAGAGAAGTCTATTGTGTTAAGTCCGAGCATGGTTGCAGAAAGCGATAGGAAGAAACGTGTCGTAGGTATACCGTACATTCATCGCGTATCTCACAGGCTAAAGAAAGTAGGAAATAGGTACGGCGTTAATGTTGTTTTCACGGCTGCCAATAAGCTAGGTAAGATTTGTGCCGCTGTGCAGAGGAAGAATGAGCGAGTAAAAGACAAGAAGCGGACCGATATTTGTTTCGTAAAACACACCAACAAATTCACTGATGGCCGTACGGGTGTGGTGTATAAGGTCCCTTTCAGCTGCGGCCGCTTCTACGTAGGACAGACGGGCCGATGCATCAACCAGAGATTGTTGGAACATAAGAGATCGCTAACAGGAGGCTCACCCCCGTATTCTTAAACGCACCTTCACTCGAGCCTTCGCCTCGACTTGACGAAATCAAGGCGAAGCGCCCTCCTCCACTCAAGGAGCCGCTCGGTTTCAAGAACGCTCCTCGGCCTTTCCTTCGCCAAGGGACACTTTGCCAACGCTCCCTTGACTCGAGTGGCGTCTGATAACGAGAATATTCCTAATGTGGTTAGGAAATAGCTGTTTCTGCTCAATATTTATGTGCTTTTCTTAGTTAATCTTCTTTATCAGTCGACGTTACGGCAAAATACACGCCTTTATATCTGTAGTGTAGCTTCCGTAAGCTTGAGCCGATAGAGTAAGCGAAACCCCCGCTTGAAATCTGGCAACAGTCGCATCCCGGCTGCTGAAAGAACAGCTGATTCCGATGTGTCTGCTGCTGATCGTTTCCACGCGCTTAACTTCTTTTATGCGGCATGCGTCTGTTAATCGCTGTATATGATTACGGCAGTGTCTACTAATTGTGTATTGTTCGTGACCCAGCTTTCGCCATGGTGACTGACGAACTACTTGAGTGATAGCGAAAAGCAGGGCCCATCGCACGGACGATTTGTCGTTTTGTTTAGCTTCCTGCTGCTGAGAGCCTTCTGTTCATTGATGCAGCTGCAGAACGGATAATGCGGGTGAGTCATTTTTACATACGATCACATTATACTGATGTGCTTGGTGAATGCGCCACCGCACTGTGTGCAGGAATTACTTATCGTAGGTAAATTTGCTCTCGATGCGGAGTGCTCGCCTAGTTCATAATTACAGGAGCCTGTGCAATTGTTATTTTCTCATTTCATTTCCTGAGACATTTAACGCGACACTGGTAGTGGTTCCGCTTCGTTTATTTTACAAATGCGGTAGAGACTGCTCGCAGCTGCTACTCATAGTTATCACAGTGTCGCGTTAAGGAGTACGTATGCTATGCATGTGGTAGAGCGTTCAAATTAGACTGTAACGCAGGTTGAGGAAAGCATTCGCTTGTGTTTTCTCCACTATCGACGGAAGCAGTGTTTTAAAGTCGTTTTTTTTTTAATTGGCAGCGTATGTTGTCGGTTAACTTGGACTGATGTGTGTTTGGTTTCTTCTTAACAGCGTTTCTTGACATCAGGTATACTTTATGCAAAGTTTTAATATTCGGATGATGCGTAAGTTAGCAGTTCATTACTTCCATAAACGTTTTTCTATTCGCCGTGCATTTGTCGATGCACCTAACGTGACTAATTCTAATGGACGCAACGGCCATATTTTAAAATGTTTGTCCTGTCTTTTTATTTTGGAAGCGCAGGCAGCCTGTAATTAGTGCACGAGTGCCCTGTGTACTGATGTTTTGGCATTCATGACCCCTGGGAATACCTGCTGAGGAGGGCATCGGCGTCTGTGCTGTATAGGGACGCTTTGGCATTCCAGAGCATCTTTTGTTATTCTGCACATCACGAGACTGAAGCCGTTTCTGCCTTTTACTGCTGTTCTGCCTTAACGACGACCGTGTGGACGCACTCAACCTGGGCGGATGTGTTGCAAAGAAGCAGAGTAAACTACTCTGCTGATTCAACGAACACGACAGCACCGAAATGGTGTAAGATTCTCAAGGGCCTTGCAGTCATCGCAGCTACTTCTGGTCACAAGAACCGTGTAAATATTTGTAAATATGCGCTATCAAGTAAAATCAGCTTGCCTACCTGTTGGAACCGCGCCACCTCCCTTCCATGGAAGAGGAAGAGTGCTGCATTCTATAGAACGTGTTTGATTGTTGTAGAACTGCTTTTTCTATATAATCAGAGCAGATGAGGTTTTTGCGATCCTGTCTGAACACGAAAGCACAGAGAAAACTCTAAATCATTTGCAAAGGGTAAATGAATTTTTATTATATGGGTGTGTCCAGATAAGATCGAACACGAGGTCCCGGTCACCATTCCCGATTGTGATGAAATTTACTGTAGGTCTAGGCATTGCACCCAGAACAATGGTTTCGCAGTTGGTTTTGCGGAAAAAACATTTGTTCGCCTGAAAAAAAAAATATACAACTTTTGGCCGCAAAAAACGCTTTTCCGCTAATTTCGCGATTTCTGAATTTTGAGCGCACCTAGGGAAAAAACGGTGCACTTCGTCGTCACAATATTTATTGCCCTTAAAGAACAAGTGAAATACAATCTTATGTGTCTATTACTTCCCTTGCTTGTCGAAGCACTTTTAAACAAAAAAATCACAAACTTGGCAAATCGCACAAAATACCTCTACTTCAGGAATTTATTGCTGCAAGCAAGTTAAAGTGAGGATAATGAAAATCGGTATATATTAACTTTGATACTTTCGCTCTCTTTTAAAATAATTTGCGTGGTTTTGTCGCGCTCCGTTTCTCTCGATAATTGGGCTGATACGTAAGTGATTTACGAAAAACGCCGAACTTTGAAAATGATTTTCTCAAAAAGGCCATTTTTAATTTTTTTAAAATCCCTCTGATTGAAATCAAGGACGTCATCTACCATTGTGCAGAAAAAAACGTTGCATTATTTTGGTTGCTAACAAGTTATAGTGCGTCAAATGTGACCATGCCAGCCTAGCGGCCGCGTCGTTCGTTATGGGCTGAAACTCGGATATAAGTTGCTAAAAATACTTGTACATGACATAATCACAAATCAGCAGCTCCACACCAACAAATACGCAGCCCGGTGTCATGGTTAATCAAGCTTTGTCTTGGGATCAGCCGCTTGACAAACCCGCAGCAGCGGCCGCTCGATGCTGCGGGCACTCACATTACATGAGTACCGCTTCGACTGTGGATGAGCTCCGCTTGCGCGCCAAACTACGCTCAGAGGACAAACGAAAGAAGGAATGCATCACTGTGAAAGTTAAAGGCCGTTAAGTTCCAACAAATGTCATAATATGCAACGAAAACTCTACCGGCAATTTCCCAGTGAGCGCCTTCAATACAGCACGGATGTATTTTTTTTCCCTGCTGTTATGCCCGAAGCCGCATAATATCGTGATAAACGCTCGACTTGCGTTGAATATTCTATCTGCGGACGCCCAACAATACAGCATTGTAAAAGCGGTTCTTTAATGAAGTGAAGGACTTGGACACACTTCTTTTCACAGCCGGCTGACACAAGTGTTCTGGCACGAGATGAACTGCAGTTTGAGTTGTTCGACCATCGGAAGCACGTATGACAGCTTTCTTTAGATGTCAATGGCTTTCTTTTGTGTCATATGTTGCTCATAGAATGAACCTAATTATATTTAGGCCATCCGAAGAGAGAAAGCAACACATGAGCGCACTACTGGAGGCGCTCACTGGGAAATCGCCGGCAGAGTTTTCGTTGCATACTATGACATTTGTTGGCACTTAACGGCCTTTAACTTTCACAGTGATGCATTCCTTCTCTCGTTTGTCCTCTGAGCGTAGTTTGGCGCTCAAGCGGTGCTCATCCGCAGTCGAAGCGGCACTCATGTAATGTCAGCGCCCGCAGCATCGAGCGGCCGCTGCTGCGGGGTGGTCAAGCGGCTGATCGCAAGACAAAGCTTGCTGAACCATGACACCGGGCGGTGCATTTATTGGTGTGGAGCTGCTGATTTGTGATTATGTCACGTACAAGTATTTTTAGCAACTTATATCCGAGTTTCAGCCCATAACGAACGACGCGGCCGCTAGGCTGGCATGGTCACATTTGACGCACTATAACTTGTTAGCAACCAAAATAATGCAACGTTTTTTTCTTCAAAATGGCAGATGACGTCCTTGACTTCAATCAGAGGGATTTAAAAAAAATTAAACATGACCTTTTTGAGAAAATCATTTTCAAAGTTGCGCGTTTTTGGTAAATCACTTACGTTTCAGCCCAATTATCAAGTAAAACGGAGCGCGATAAAACCACGCAAATTATTTTAAAAGAGAGCAAAAGTATCAAAGCTAATATGTACCGATTTTCATTATCCTCACTTTAACTTGCTTGCAGCAATAAATTCCTGAAGTAGAGGTATTTTGTGCGATTTGCCAAGTTTGTGATTTTTTTGTTTAAAAGTGCTTCGACAAGCAAGGGAAGTAATAGACACATAAGATTGTATTTCACTTGTTCTTTAAGGGCAATAAATATTGTGACGACGAAGTGCACCGTTTTTTCCCTAGGTGCGCTCAAAATTCAGAAATCGCGAAATTAGCGGAAAAGCGTTTTTTGCGGCCAAAAGTTGTATATTTTTTTTTTCAGGCGAACAAATGTTTTTTCCGCAAAACCAACTGCGAAACCTTTGTTCTGGGTGCAATGCCTAGACCTAAAGTAAATTTCATCACAATCGGGAATGGTGACCGGGACCTCGTGTTCGATCTTATCTGGACACACCCTGCAGCTTTTCTTCCTTTGTATGCAGTCATGCAAACGCTACAAATACTGCACATTTCTAAAGAGTGTTGGTGTATCTTCTAGTCTCAGCAGCCAGGTTCCTGCACAAAAGAAAGGGGTTATAAATAATGAATATAGTGGTACATCAAAGCTGCATTTTTCTTTACTTCTCGTTCTACACACATTCTTCAGTACTTCTCGCTTTGAAGAACAGGCATGTCTTTTGTTGACTTAATGAGCTTTCACTGTTTTGATACATGTTTGGGCCAGGCACTTGTGCATCTGAACAGACGTATGGCTATCCAACGCCCATTAGCTTCATTATATAATGGCTCAAACGTCTACAATTACACTGCGTGTGCTATTGTTTTCTTAAAATTTGCCGTCATTGCTTAATTAGAAGCAGTGTTATTAAGCTTGAAAATAAAACATTCATTCATTTCTCTGCTGTATCTTTTGTGTTTTGATACGTTTCACGCATTTTTGCATACATGCGGGTTTCATACTGCACCACCACCTGGTTAATTTCATATAGCTAGGCTTGGACGTCCATAGATATTGTGGGCTACATAAATACTGTATAACGAAGCTACGAATTACGTAGTTATAACTTTCAATACTAGCAACTGCACACTCGTACCCCATTACATTGTCTTTTGTTTTCCGTAAACCATCCCAAATATGGATCTGATCAAGCACAGGGAAAATGTGAAAAACAAAATAGAAGAACGCACCTTCACGTTGATACAGATCTCCTTGCAGAGGTATGCTTCTTCGTATTTCGGTTAGGGTAGTGAAGATTTACATGAGCGAAAGCCGCTCAGGTGTGCGGTGAATGCCGGCGCATGAATAGTCAGGTACGCACCCATGAAGCTAGCATGAATAATTCACCCATTATTTGGAGAAAAGTTCGCTCTTTCACTTTCCTTTCGCTGTCGCGCAGTCTTTCGCACCGGGCTTGAACTGATTCGGCGTAAGGTCTTCAACGAAATACACAGCTGGGCTCGACAGCTGTGCTACAGCACAGAGCAATAACCCGCTTACCTTTGCCATGCAGGTATTCACGCTCGCTATCTCGCGCGTGCTGTTGCCTGCCTTATCGTTCGCCACCACCGAGACTGCGTCGACATGCCGGTCCCAAGGAAATGGCTGGAAAACTCAAGCCTTCTACCGAACAACGCCCCTTACCCAACCGGTAGCCAGTACCTCAACCGACCAGATGGCGCTAACCCTGGAACACTCGGTCCTCACTTCACCGTGGGAGGCCGCATCGCCTGGAACATCAACCTGTTCGTCGCCTACAAGAGAGCTGCGATCAACCGCGGCGCTTCGTGGGCTCGACAGCTGTGCTACAGCACAGAGCAATAACCCGCTTACCTTTGCCATGCAGGTATTCACGCTCGCTATCTCGCGCGTGCTGTTGCCTGCCTTATCGTTCGCCACCACCGAGACTGCGTCGACATGCCGGTCCCAAGGAAATGGCTGGAAAACTCAAGCCTTCTACCGAACAACGCCCCTTACCCAACCGGTAGCCAGTACCTCAACCGACCAGATGGCGCTAACCCTGGAACACTCGGTCCTCACTTCACCGTGGGAGGCCGCATCGCCTGGAACATCAACCTGTTCGTCGCCTACAAGAGAGCTGCGATCAACCGCGGCGCTTCGTGGGCTCGACAGCTGTGCTACAGCACAGAGCAATAACCCGCTTACCTTTGCCATGCAGGTATTCACGCTCGCTATCTCGCGCGTGCTGTTGCCTGCCTTATCGTTCGCCACCACCGAGACTGCGTCGACATGCCGGTCCCAAGGAAATGGCTGGAAACTCAAGCCTTCTACCGAACAACGCCCCTTACCCAACCGGTAGCCAGTACCTCAACCGACCAGATGGCGCTAACCCTGGAACACTCGGTCCTCACTTCACCGTGGGAGGCCGCATCGCCTGGAACATCAACCTGTTCGTCGCCTACAAGAGAGCTGCGATCAACCGCGCGCTTCGTGGGCTCGACAGCTGTGCTACAGCACAGAGCAATAACCCGCTTACCTTTGCCATGCAGGTTAGTAAACCATACGCTCTGTTCTCAAAGAAATCAAGCAACTACTTTTTGCTACAGCTGCCGAGCCCACGGTGCTGCTTTTAATTGTTGTTGAGTGTACTGACGTCATTCGTTCCCTGCTCATGCAATCGGGCGACGTTGAGTCAAATCCGGGTCCTAACACAACCGCTATACTCGACGAATTGCATAAAATATCAGCTGGTCAGTCCAAACTAATTTCTGAAGTAAGTAACCTGAAAGATCAACTTCTAACCACAAATCAAACTATCGCCCAGTTGAGCCAGCGGATGAATGATGTTGAAAAACATTGTCAGAGCCTTACTTTGCTTCGCACAGAAATAGACAACATAAAGTCCAACACTGCCCAGACAGCTCGACAAGTATTCGAACTCGAGGCACGTCTTGACGATGCCGAAAATCGATCCCGGCGAAACAACTTGGTATTTTATGGCCTGCCCGAGCCTAGTAATTCAGAAAGTTACGCCCAAACCGAAGAATTGGTCATACAGCACTGTCGTGAGCACCTTGGCCTTACAATAAATCCAAAAGAAATTGAAAGAGTTCATCGCCTAGGCCGTCACCCTATTGAGCGCGGCCGCCCTATTATCGTTAAGTTTAGCTTCTACAAAATGAAAGAAGCTGTTCTTTCTAATGCTCGAAAATTAAAGGAACTAATTACAGTATCGCACAGGACTTCTCCCGCTCTGTCAGAAACGCTCGTAAGCATTTGGTTGCTTTTGCCAAAACTAAATCTGCTCGTTTCCAACTGTCTTACAAGACACTTTCTATTGGCTCAAAGAAATATATTTATGACGAAGTCTCGCAAACTGTCAAAGAATTCAAATAGCAATCAACGGGCTGTAAAAGAAAGCAATCGCATCATAGCAAAGTTCCTCGGGCTAACCTTACATTGTCTGTAATCTTCACTAATATTCGCAGCTTCTTGCCGAAGCGTCAGCTTGTTTCAAATGTTGTCTTATCGTCTACCAGCAATGTGCTCATATTAACTGAAACGTGGCTACATAGCAACATCAGTGACGATGAAGTTCTAGCCGACCTGCCTAACTTCTGTATTCATCGCAAAGATCGCAAAGATGGACGTGGGGGTGGGGTCCTTGTGGCAGTGAATCAGCAACTATCATCTTCAGTATTCCACGTCGATTCGGACATTGAAATATTATGGATCATCTGCCGCGCGGTGCCGCGAACCGTACTTTAGGCGTTTGCTATAGGCCGCCCCAAAGTAACCCCGATTTCCCGTACAAACTGAACAGCATTCTAAACACTCTTACAAGAGTGCATCCAAAAGCTGACATCGTTCTCTTCGGGGATTTCAATTATCCTCACATTGACTGGCGTAACTACACAACTTTAACAAATAGCCCAGAAGCAACTAACTTTGTTGATGTGTGTCTGAACTTCAACCTCTCACAGTTGATAACTGAACCAACGCGTGTCGCACAGAGCTCGTCAAGCATCCTAGATTTGATACTAACAAACAACCCCGACTGTATGACATCCATAACGCACTTAAGGGAAATAAGCGACCACAAGGTTGTTCATGCAACCTTTAACTTTGCCCCGCTAGTATGTGAAACCTACAAAAAACAATTCGACTTTATGATAAGGCCAATTATGAAGCTATCAACAGTGAGCTAACCCGCTTTTTCCCGGTATTTGAGACGCAATTTAGTAACCATCCAGTGCAAGAAAACTGGTTGCTTTTCAAGAGCAAAGTACTAGAGCTAATTGATAAGTATATCCCGGTATGTAGTTTCCGTGCTAATAAAAACAAACCATGGTTCAACAAATCACTGAAGCGACTAGAAAATAAGAAAAAAAAGATACTTCCGAGCTGCTAAACAGAGCAACAACCCACTTCTGTGGGATAAGTACTATTCAGCAGAAACCGAGTACCTCACGGCAATACAAAACGCTAAGTACAAGTTTTTTCACAATGACCTTCCTTGTATGCTAACACAAAATCCTAAACAATTTTGGCGGGTGATTAACCCAGAACAAAAACACACGATAACACTAGCTAATGAAAACAATGATGTTATAAGTAATGCAGAATGTGCGGACGTATTTAACACCGCATTCGCAAGTGTATTTACTAATGATCGTGCAATGCCTCCGATTGTACCAAGATCTCGGTGTATTACCAGTGAACTACCAATGCCTGACATTGTATTTCCATTAATGGCATAATATCTTGCATAGAACGTCTCAAGTTAACATCATCAGCTGGTTTTGACGAAATTAATTCGAAGTTTTTACTTAATACTAAGAACATTTCGGCTGCTTTCTTGTGTCTTTGTTTTCTCAGTCCCTTTCTACAGGTCACTTGCCCGATGACTGGAAAGTGGGAAAGGTCGTTCCCATCCATAAATCTGGCAGTAAGCAGTCACCATTAAATTATCGTCCAATCTCGTTAACAAGTATACCATGTAAATCATCGAACATGTCATTTATTCACAAATCATGACCTTCCTAGACTTAAATAATTTTTTTAATCCTTCACAGCACGGTTTTCGCAAAGGTCTATCCTGTGAAACTCAACTAGCTAACTTCCTCCATGATTTACACTTAAACTTAGACCGTAACCAGCAAACTGATGCCATCTTTTAGATTTCACGAAAGCGTTTGATAAAGTGTCTCATCAGCTCCTTCTTTTAAAACTTTCTAGCCTAAACATTAACCCTAATGTTCTTAATTGGATTGCAGCATTTCTGAGGGATCGCTCCCAATCAGTTTTTGTTAATGAGTGTGTTTCTAATCCTCTTCCAGTTACGTCCGGTGTTCCCCAAGGTTCGGTGTTAGGTCCTCTACTGTTCCTAATATACATTAACGACTTACCTTTACACGTTTCATGTCACATTCGCATGTTCGCCGATGACTGCGTCATTTATCGTACTATTACTAATCGATCTGAGCAGCGAGCACTTCAACATGATCTTAACTCTATTCAAGCATGGTGTGACCATTGGCTCATGACACTTAACCCAACTAAATGCAAATCATTATCTTTCTCACGTCGTCAAAACCCTTTAACTTTTCCTTACACACTGGGTAATGTTGACTTGGACAGAGTCGAATCCTATAAGTATCTAGGTCTAACATTGTCATATGATCTAACGTGGGGTGCGCATGTCACTAACATAATAGCGGGTGCTAACAAATCACTTGGATTTCTAAAACGTCATTTACGTCACGCTCCCAAACGCCTGAAACTTCTAGCCTACAAATCTATTATCAGGCCAAAGCTTGAGTATGCCGCTGCCATTTGGAGCCCGCCTCAGGCTTATTTAACAAACTCACTTGAGGCACTGCAGAACCGCGCGGTACGATTTATTCATTCATCATATTCATACCATGTCAGTGTGTCATTACTGAAAGAAGAATCATCTTTATTAACTCTTGCACTTCGTCGCCGCATTGCCACCCTAGCTCTGTTCCATAAGTTTTATTACAGATCACGTGACCGACCGGATTTTATCACCACTCCAGCCCGCATATCTCATCGCACCGGTCATGCCTTACAAGTCACCCGTCCACGCAGCCACACCAAGACATTTTCCGCCTCGTTCTTTCCACGGGCATCATCTGAATGGAACGACCTTTCCCACAGCACTGCCGCCATTACCTGCCCGAGTTTATTTTTGCAAAATGTAACGCATTGCCTGTCTCGCAGTTAACACACATGGTTAGCATTTTTTGTATAATTTCTCTACATCCACCCCTTATGTAACACCCCCTAGTGGGGTCTTTAAGGTAATAAAATGAAATGAAATGAAACATGAAAGCACTGGCGACCATAGTAAGACTTGGAACACTCGCACGATGATTATCCGAAAGCAGGTAATCCATTGGCTCATGCACGGAATGCAACACATCACGGCACAAGAGCGCAGTCCTCTTGACATCATGCCCGCCTCTCTCGGAGCCACAGCAGCCACAGTATACCTGAGCCCTTGCCGAACCACTCGAAGACAGCGCCATAGTAAATGCGCACCTTCACTGTCGAAAGAAAGGCAGCGGCAGGGCGGCAGCTTGATCCGTCGGGAAATGCAGAACAAGTGAGCGACGCACCGCATGGATGCCACGCTGACCGTGGCCTCCGAAATGGCGAGCGCGCGGCCCGCTATCTCGGAGGCCACGCGCTGACGCCGAAACTTCACTCAAGGAACGATTCAAGGTAGCTCCCGCGCTACCTTGACAATCTCAAGTGAAACACTCGAGATTTCCTCAAGTCGAGGTGTGTTTCGAGTGAAGGGCGATTTGTGAATCGGAAAACAGCCCTCAAGGAGCGTTTCGAGTGAAGAGTCGAGTCGAGGAGCGTTTGTGAATACGGAGGTCACCTTCTAATCTATCGTTACATTGTCGAGATTGTAAGTGCATACCAAAATTCGATGAATGCGCAGTGTTGTACCGGCATAGAAATGAAGAAACGCGCCTGATGATTGAAGCATGGCATATCGAGAATAGTGGTAGCGCATGCGTGAGCCAACCGCCGATTAACTTGCATAAAGATGAAATCAAATGCCTTAACATCTATCTTCCACGTAGACCGCCACGCGTGCCGGATTGATAGGTTCGCCTGTTGCATGGGCATGCGCAGATGGGCATGCGCAGTTCGTGCCTTCTTTCTTTTCAGCCGTTGTGCGGCGTTTGTGGTGTCCTGACTTCTTTCTTGTGTCCGTGTTTGCACGCCCTGTCTTTTTAGAATGAATTGAGGCACCTTGCGCGCCTCTCGACCAAGTCGGCATGGACATTCATGGCAACAAATGGCTGATCATTGCGACTGTCTACTTAGCACGATACTCTGAAACGCAGGCGATCCCCCGAGCCACGGCTTCCGAGGTAGCGCAATTTTTCATGCGCCACATCGTGTTGCGTCACGGTGCTCCGTCCAGTGTAATAGCAGACAGAGGGACAGCATTCACGGCGCAGCTTATGGAGGAGGTTTTAGGGGCGAAGCTCCTTAAGGCGGCACCCGTTCGTCCCTCGTAGTAGTAGTAGTGCGTAACCAGTCGTAACGCTAGTACCAGATCTGGACCTCCAAGGTGGTGCCGGTGAGAGATTTTTCCTGTGCGTTGTTGAACAATAAAAAATTCGCAGCGTGCGCGTTAACTAAAAGCCGAATACTTCTGTCTCTCATTCCCCATTAGCAGCCATTGGCATGTTCCAGTAGGAAACGTTAGTAGAAGTAGAAGTGTAAGTGTTAGCTAAAAGGCGACTTCTTCGGTCTCTCATTCCCATTAGCAGCCATTGTTTACCTCCAAGGTAGTGCCTGGTGAGATTTCTCCTGTGCGTGAATAAACAATAAAAATTTTGTTCAAAACGCCGTTGATTGATGAAATAAACCAACGAAAGACGCCAGATGTTTTGTAAAAGCAAAACGAAAGAACGCCAGATGTTTCTAAAGCAAAACGAAAAGACGCCAGCTGCTTAACGAAAGACGCCAGATGTTTTCTAAAGCAATGGTTTTCTAAACAATGAAAATTCACAGCGTACACGTAAAATTAAAGTGAGCTGCAAGTCGTCATAACTCATCGAACCTTTAGTATAAACGCGCCCGATCTCACGTCGGTGATGATGTACTGGGCAGAATTCACGGAAGATTCACGGTTTACCGATGAACCTCCGCAGCTTCGCCCACTCATCATCATTCACTCCGTGGATATGCTGTGATTTTTTGAACTAAGCAACACCAGACACCGAAAGACGACCTTGCACCATCCGCAGACCAACGGACTTATTGAACGACTGAATAAGACGCTCGCAGACATGATCGCAATGTAGATAGACGTCCAGCACAAAACATGGGACCGGATCTTGCCATACGTGACCTTTCCGTATAACACCGCCGTGCAAGAGGCCAGGCGATTCACGCCATTTCGGCTTCTCTACGGCCACAAAGTTCAGACGATGCTTGACTCTATGCTGCCGTGTCAAGACGCCGACGAGCTGGCAACTGACGCCGGGGAATTTGCAATGTGTGCCGAGGAAACTCAGCGGCTCGCGAGACTGCACATCGGCCAGCAGCAGTAGGCAGACGCACGACGCTACAAGCGCACAGGGAAGTGTCCTACAACCCCGGAGACCAAGTTTGGGTGTGGACGCCCGTTCGCCGCCGTGGCCTCAGTGAAAAGTTACTGAGCCGCTATTTTGGCCCATATAAAGTGCACACCACGTCATGACGTGAGCTACGAAGTGATCCCGGACACGTATCGCAGGCACGACCAGGACCACACCGAGGCCGGACGTAGTTCATGGGGGCGATCGGAGATCTTTGTTCGTTCGCGTTCGTTCTGCGGTGCCTACGTACAACAAAGTGAGAGGAGGCGCAGCTCTCCCGCCTAGAACCGCCGAGAGAAGAGAACAGCCAATCGTGAAGCGGAGAGCTTTCCGGAAGTAGACGCGCATCCTGTGACGTCGGCACGGGACCGTGAAGCGTTCTCGCCTTTAATAATGTAATTACTTTACAGAAAATTAATTGTTTTTGCTTCTCAGCTCAAACATCTTTCAACCAGCAACAGCTTTGAGTGATAATATTTAATAATGTTAGTTTTTTTTGACGTCGTCGCTAGATGGTGTCGCGAACGCGAAAAAAAAAAAAGAAAAGTAGCGGCTGTCGCAGTTTCAAAAGTCGTCCCATCGCG
>NC_051182.1:10673534-10726181 GCF_013339695.2 Rhipicephalus sanguineus | reverse complement strand
TAACTCATCGAACCTTTAGTATAAACGCGCCCGATCTCACGTCGGTGATGATGTACTGGGCAGAATTCACGGAAGATTCACGGTTTACCGATGAACCTCCGCAGCTTCGCCCACTCATCATCATTCACTCCGTGGATATGCTGTGATTTTTTTTTAGGGCACTTGTCGCGCGCGTCTCGCGGGCAGTTTTCAAATTGAAAGAACATTAGGAGCGTTGCGTCTGCAAGTGTCGACAATGGAGAATCAGACGCTCTTTTGATATTTCTTGTATATATATGCTTCATCAATATGTATATATTGGTAAATTGTGTATATGGTTAATAAAAATTGCAAATAATTCAAACCTTGTGTATATATTTATATATAAGAACGTGTGTCACGTCTTCATATGATGGTAGAGGACTTGTACAGTAGATTCACGGGTTTTCCCGATCCTCTCCGAGCCAGCTCCTCTATCATCATTCACGTCGTGGATATGGCGGGGAATTTTGTTTCATTCCCTCTATTTCGTGGACTTTTCCAACCTCGTCACTTAGAACTGCAGCGCCCGCCGTGGCCTCAGTGAAAAGTTACTGAGCCGCTATTTTGGCCCATATAAAGTGCTACACCACGTCAGTGACGTGAGCTACGAAGTGATCCCGGACACGTTATCGCAGGCACGGACCAGGACACAACCGAGGCCGGACGTAGTTCATGGGGGCGATCGGAGATCTTTGTTCGTTCGCGTTCGTTCTGCGGTGCCTACGTCACAAAAGTGAGAGGAGGCGCAGCTCTCCCGCCTAGAACCGCCGAGAGGAAGAGAACAGCCAATCGTGAAGCGGAGAGCTTTCCGGAAGTAGACGCGCATCCTGTGACGTCGGCACGGGGACCGTGAAGCGTTTCTCGCCTTTTAATAAATATAATTACTTTACAGAAAATTATTGTTTTTGCTTCTCAAGCTCAAACACTCTTTCAAACAGCAACAGCTTTGAGTGATAATATTTAATAATGTTAGTTTTTTTTGACGTCGTCGCTAGATGGTGTCGCGAACGCGAAAAAAAAAAAAAGAAAAGTAGCGGCTGACGCTGTTTCAAAATGTCGTCCCATCGCAACGTCTGCTTTGGTTCTCGGGTGTCGGATCGTCAAAAGGAGCTTCTGCTGGCTTTTGTGAAAGAGCACCCACAGATCGCGACGCTGTCGTGCCCGCTGGAGCCGTCGTTCACGAGGGAGGACCGGGACGACATGTGGCAGGAGCTGGTAGCGCTTTTGAACGAAGTCCCTGCGCGTAACACCACAGCCTTGCCAAACTCCGAGAGCAGCAGAGGTGAGTGCGAGCACAATTGTATTGTGGTCGGTCATCTTACACGTCCCGCTTGTGCTTTACAGCGGCACCGGAGGCGGCCAGATTACGGGTTACCGCGGCCGCGTCGTGCTTGACAGGGACCGCGCGGGTCGACAGTACGCGAGGCCCAAAGTTGGGGTGATCTGAATCGGTAAGCACTGGCTTAGAATATCATTGTTACTTGTATGCTGCGAATTAGTGTGCTCATTTGCTTCGAGCCATTACGCGCTGTCAGTTTTACTTTTTCAAACAATATCGAGTGAATCACCCGGCCGCCGCGTTGGCTGAGGTGCTAACACGTTGCGCCGCTCAGAACAGAAAGCAAAACAGCCACATTTGCGGTGATGACGAAAGAACAGCCGCGAACTATATTTCGAAGCTCATTAGAGCATCCTACGTGTTCCAACCCATTTCTCAGACCCTCGAGTCGAGTGAGGTGCGTAGCCAGTAGGCTTGCCTACCTCCACCCCTCTCTCCGAAGTGTGTGTGTCATAGCATGCCGCTGTTGAAACATTCTAAAAAAACATTGCTATTGTCCACTTCCACTCCATACTTCTTATTGCACTCAGTGTGTCAATCAAGAAACTTCTTACTATAACAGGTGAGCCCTGCTCCAGCTGCTGCTGGTGTGGCTGAAGAGGATGTGGCCCAGGATCTTCCCCGTGCCCCAACACGTAAGTTTCACTGATGTTTTTGATTAACTGTAGATGGTGTTACATGCTCACAGGTGATGCTCATGCGTGCAGGCATATGTTTGTGAAGAGATGACATCTGTGGGCATAAAGACAAAAGCTGCACAAAAAAAATTTGGCAAACGGTTGCAGGAGCTAGTTGTATGCATAACTGTCAGATGAATAAACAGGTGTCCTGCCTTGCAGTTATGATTAAATGTAGCAAAAAAGTTGCATTGCAAAAATGTTCAACATCTTGAAATGTTTCCCTACTTTGTCAATTGCTTCAAAAGTGAAACTGAAAATGTGCTATTGCTAAATATACTGTTCAAAAAGCAAGCTCGTTATATAACTTCTTACACATAGCCATCATACACAAATGCACATGTTTGCACCTGTGTTACACCTGCTTGCTGTATGTTTTGCATACTGCAGCAGCTAGGGTTTCGGAAGGAGATTGTGTCAGTCATCGCGTAAAGCCGGGCAAACGATTGTGTAGCCCTGAAAAGGGCTGTTTGGTTGCTTCTCATGCAGAGGTGGTTAGAGGTGTGAGATGCGTTTGATGAGATGAGCGAAAATGAATTCCGGCACCGCTTTGGTCTGTCCCAAACGAAGTGCGTTGGTTGTGCGGTGAACCAAGCACCATTCATGGATGCCGTTGGGTCAGTGGATTTTCAACAGAGAGGAAATTGTTGCACACAATGAAACTCTTCACGAACATAAGCTTCCAGCGAAGAGTCGGTAGCAGGAAATTTATAGATGATAATGGCAACACATTTCTTGGTTATCCAGCTCATGCCGTAGCTGCGAGATGTGGGCAACCAGGCAGGCCAAGGCGCTGGAGCTACTAGCCGCAAACACCAGGCGGCAGGGCCAGGCATCATTGGAAGCTGCGCCAGGTTCAACTTCTCGGTGACGTGGTCCACGAACTGCAAGGCGTTGGTATCCTTGCCCGGGCCCTCATTGCAGCGGAAGCCACCTGCACAGTGATTTGTAAAGACTAGTTGTACATATATGCAGATTTATTTTGCTAGTATATGCACATAGTGCACTGTAGTGTATCTTTGTGTTTATAGTGTATACGTGTAGAATATTGTGGCACACTGTACGTTTTCTATCGATTTTTACACATCCTAGAAAAAAAGAAAAGCGTTTGTGAATGGTCTAGGTTGCACAACAATTTTGAAATATTGCCAAGACCAAAAAATAGTTTACGAATACAGTGTTCTGTTGCTTAGAAGTGTTTAGACTACAGGATTGGGTACAAACAGAAATCAATAATAGAGGAAAGACATATCAGAAACCAACAACTTGCATTTTTTAGCGAGTTCGATTAATACCGGTTCGACTGTGCCTTGTTTTCATGTAATACAATGACTTTCGTGCTGCGAGACGCGTGTGTTGCTGCAGAGGAGCAGCAGGCACTTTGTAATAACTCCATTTGTATATTATAAAAGGAAGGTACCTTTTATAGTATTTTCCTTGGCATTAAATTTAAGGGATATGTATTTATTTTGCTTTTATGTGCACTGCTCGTGATACTTGTAATAAAATTTCAATTCTGACACCACCCATATTGTTCACTTCATTTACAAGCACTATTCTTGTTGCACTAAAGCTACCGCATGTTGCTGTCCTGATTCAAACAGCTTTTTCAGGTTACCACTTTGGCTGTGAATGGCACAATGTGCCATTCACAGTTGAGCTCTCACTTGTGCTTAGTGTGAAGCGCCATATTTTACAACCTGGTCGAAGTATTTCATCAGCATGGCTTGTGACAAGGGGGCATAGGTCGGCAAACTCGCTCATGAGTCGACTCACTCAGATTCAGATCGAGCTGCGAGTCCAGGTGTGTAATACATTAGTGAGTTTTAGTGAGCCCGAGTCCAAGTGAATCCGCTTGAGGAAAATTTTGGTAAGTCTGAGTTCGAGTGAGCCCCAAGGGCAAAATATATTTCATGAGTGAGTCAGGGTGAGCTCTACATTTTTTGCCGACCTATGCAAGGGGGTTATTCATTGATAGGAGAACCCTGTTTCATTGATATGTGTAGCAAACATTTGAAGTGTAGTAAAAAAAACAGCCTTTTGTTCATGCCAGTGACAAACACAATGAACAAAGACAAACACGCACCACACAATGCTGCCGAGGTCGTTGCAGGTGGCGGCGTACTCTGCGCAGGTGCTCGGCATGCAGGCCCTGTGGTCCTCGAAACAGGTTCATTACGCGGTTGCGCTGCTGCTGGCTCCCGTTGTGGTGGCGGTGGTAGGTCAGCTGCTGCTGGCAGCAGCTCAACATCGTCGATGTCGTCATCGTGCCCTTCGAAAACAGGCTAATGTGCCGCCAACGCAATATCGTGCAGAGCTGCACAAGCAGCAATGATGGTGGCTGCTCGATCGGGATTGTAGAGCAGGGTCTGATAACGCTGTAAGCTTTGGAACCTGCTCTTTAGGACCCCGATGCACCTCTCCACAACAGTGCGCATGGCGGTGTGGGCCTTGTTGTAGTGGTTCTCAGGGGTGCCAGGAGCTGGTCGTCCGGGCACTGGTGTCAGGAGGCACGGTTCTAATGGATAGCTGGAGTCTCCTGCACGAGGGCGGCATGACAGCTGTAGTGATAACGTCTTGTATGTGTCAAGCATTGACAGCACTTACCAAGCAAGCCGCAGTTTTGCTTCCAGGTGCTGACGGAGAGGGCTCCCCCACCATACCCACGAGTCATGACATGACCCCGGGAAACATGGACTGACATCCAGAATCCAGGGGTCGGCATCACATGTCTGCAGAATTCAATTCAGTCAGAATTGTACCCATAAAATACCTTGGGTACAATGTTGGGTATTATGTTAATGTAACTACATCTGTCTGCACTGTTACTGACTGTTGAAACATAGCTATGAACAAATCATCGACAGGGTAGGACTTGTACCATAAGTTCTAACACGCGGACAATGCAGTGTCAAAGGGTAGTCTGCATGTTTACTGCTTGGAGCAACCCATCTTCCAGCCACCAAAGCCTTTTAACCAAGTTACTGCTGTATGTTTAAGGCAATGTATCACAAAATACCTACAACATGAAAAACTTGCGACTGAAAAACGGGTTACGAAACAATGCGTATTTAATGTACGTGTATTGATCCATGTAACGTCCATCACGGCAATGAACAATAAGGACATACTACGGCACATTCTGGGAGCGCTAATCTCAACAAACAAGTCGAGAATCAAGCTTCGGGTACACATGGCGAACGAGCAACGGTAATATTATGCACTGTGCAGGCCGCTGAACCAAAGTGTACCCCGCGTCGCATGATTTCATCGCCTTTCCTAAGCGAAGTGCCCTGAAACGAACCAATTCCCGTTCTAGATAGATCGAAAATACCACTCCCACTATACTCAATTGCAACAGCCTCAGTAAAGCGGAAAGTTTAAGCAATATAAATGAAACAATTAGCTACGCATATAATGCATGAATAATACTCACGATCACGATGTTGAATGCGTAGAATCCCTTCCGCGACATGTAATGCGTCGCGTCCTCGAAGCTCAGGACATGGGGCTTCTGGATTGCGATGAGCGTACCATCCACGCACCCGACCACAACGGGAATCCGCCCGAGCCGCGCGAACGCCGCCTTTGTTCGCTCTTCGCGTCTGTGGTCTCCGGAAAAGGCCACCCACCGTTTTTGCCCGCGAACGACAGTAATGGCGTGTTCCTGACGGACGACTGCGACAGGCCGATGAATTCCTCGCTGCCGACAGCTCGCTGGAAGCATCCGATCGCAAAAAAATCTCAGCGCGCACAACACCTTCCGCTCTCTTTAAATCCCACTGGTTCGTTGGCACCCGATGACGGGGTCGAGTTCGTCGCACAACCAACGTACAGCACGTTTCGAGAAACGAAAGCGACGCTGGAATTCACACTCGCTCATCTCTTCAGACGCATTTCGCACCTCCTACCATTCTGCATCTGCTTCGAGAAACGCCAACGTAGCAGGGAAGCACCGTTGCAAGCGCCATTTTCTCAAAATCAGCTGTTGCGGCAGCCGCAACCGCCGCATCACTCGAAATACATGCCGTGCGACGCCATTGTTCGCTCGAGAGAACGCGAGCGAACGGGCTCGCTCTCCGTTCACTTTTAGCAGACGACATGCTCGTTATGACGCGGCATGACGTCACCAAAAAAGAAAACATCAAGGAAAAAAAAGAAATGGCCACGCCCCTTAGAGTGGCGTGAGTTGTCCGGCTTCAGCCAATCGCGTGCGATCATCAGAACGAACGCGAACGAACGGCGCAGAACAGAGATCTCCGATCGCCCCCCATGTTGTGCGCATGGAACCGTACATTGCGCGTTCGTAGCTGTTTTTTAGGGGCGAAGCTCCTTATAGCGGCACCCGTTCGTCCCTCGTAGCGTAGTATGTAACCAGTCTTACGCTTTGACCTGCAAGGTGGTGCCGGTGGGAGATTTTTCCTGTGCGTTGTTGAACAATAAAAAATTCGCAGCGTTAGCTAAAAGCCGACTTCTTCTGTCTCTCATTCCCATTAGCAGCCATTCTTTACCTCCAAGGTAGTGCCTGGTGAGATTTCTCCTGTGCGTGATTAAACAATAAAAATTTTGTTCTAAACGCCGTTGATTGATGAAATAAACCAACAAAAGACGCCAGATGTTTTGTAAAAGCAAAACGAAAGAACGCCAGATGTTTCTAAAGCAAAACGAAAAGACGCCAGCTGCTTAACGAAAGACGCCAGATTTTTTCTAAGCAATGGTTTTCTAAACAATGAAAATTCACAGCGTACATGTAAAATTAAAGTGCGCTGCAAGTCGTCATAGCTCATCGAACCTTTAGTATAAACGCGCCCGATCTCACGTCGGTGATGATGTACTGGGCAGAATTCACGGAAGATTCACGGTTTACCGATGAACCTCCGCAGCTTCGCCCACTCATCATCATTCACTCCGTGGATATGCTGTGATTTTTTTATCGTTCACTGGTCTTTGTACATGCCTTTCATTTATATTTGTGAACTCAGTTTCTTTATTTTGCTCTTTCGCTTTATCTGGGTTTTCTATTTCCTTTCCTTTTCTTTCCACGCGCCTATGTTGTAGCAATGAGGTGGTGCTATGTTTTCTTTTTTTTTTTCGGAAGGGAGGAAAATTCCTTCTGCATGTAATGGGCCGAGGCCAAGAGCGGCTCTCGCCCTAGAAAGAAAGGAGACCACGCTCTTCTTCTCCGCTCGAGTGCCAGCCCCGACGGTCGCGCTTTTCAGGCGCCAGCTACTCGTTGCTTCATTAAAGGACCCCAGTACGTCTAAAGTCTTGTGGCAATATATTAGACCACCATGTTGCAAAGCTACGAAACTTCACAATTCTTGAGACGCTTGCTGGACTTCAGGATATATTTCGAGTTTTAATTGGTGCGCTTCAAATAGTATTCAGTTTTAACCGTTCAACCCATGGGTCTCAAACTCACGTCAGCTACCGGGCCGCAGTCATAAAACACTAGTCCCGCATGGGACCAGGACAGTGATTAGCTAAAAGCGGAAGAGGAGGAGGGGGGGGAGTGTAGATTGGGCCAATTGACAGCTAATGTACGTTACCATTGGAATAAAGGGCTTTCCCATATTTCACATATATCGGTCATTTCGAGAAGCATATCGATACCTTTCTCCACAACAACTAAAATCTAGACTCAAGTATGCAGTTTTTATTCTGCGGTAATGTTTCAACACAAGGGGACCAGATGGTGTGCCTCAAGAAAAACTTCAGACAAGTCATGTCTGTGTAGCTAACCCGAACGTAGCGTTATTAATCACGATAGGCGAGAAAAGAATGCGAGAACCATTTATCAATGTCACGAACAGTGTTATGATCGGCCTGCCTGGCTTGGCGCCGCTTTGACGAATGAGACGTTGCGGCTAAGACTACCCTGATTTCTTCCGGGTCAGCGGTTCCAGAGATGCACCAAGAGCGGCGACAACACGAAAGTCGTTCGTCTAATTATCTCAGGTTGTCTCCGCCCCTCGTAAAACCCTTTGGGCACGCCTGACCGACTGACAGATTAGGAAGAGTTGTTGGCCGTCGAGGCGACTTGCTTTGTCGTCAAGGTGCCCCGGACAAAGGCCCCAGCGTCTGGGAACCGTCTGCGGATGCATTTCCCACGTTCTCCGTGGCGCCTTGGTGCCGCTGTTTCCACAATTCGTGGTCTGCCTGGCACCGCATACCAGTCACTGCAACAGACTACGAAATTGACTTCGATGTAAGACTCAACGTCTTCGTGCTGTGCCGTGTAGTGCGCGGTGGGCAGTGTTTTTCCCTCACCATGGGACGAACTGGACGTGCCTCTTTCTCCTTTCGTGGGTTGGGAAGGAGGCGGCGTTTCACCTTCCCCTTTTGGGGGCGGAGGTGAAGATGGAAATTTTCATTGGACTGTCCTGGCCTCCATTGTTTTTTCCTACAGGGAACCCTGGGAAGGCCAGGACATAAAATGCGAGCGCCGTTGCGCTCCCGACAAGCTCTCACAAGTTCTCTCAAGCTCTCACAAGCTCCGAGAAGCTCCCAGAAGCTCGAGAGCTTCCATGATGCTAACCCCATCATGTAGCAACACGCTACCTGTAAATAATGTAATAAACGTTACTGTTAACAGCTCCGGGCTCCTCTCCTCGACATCTCCCCGGGACTCTGGCTGGCTCCGGTCCTCTGGGCAGAACCCTGATTACATTAACTGGTGGCAGCGGTGGGATGCTGCTGAGAACTGGAACACATCAACTGGTTAACAGCAACGGGATGACCCATGCTTGACTCGGGCCTCAACGATATGGTGAGTGCTTGACTTTCTTTGAGTTTTGCCAGGATTTAGCTTTTGAAGTTTTCTAAATCTGTGTGTAATCTTCTGTGCGTATAGGCTTCGTTGTACCGCTACCATACGTCACAGCTATTCACCATTTTAGTTTTCATGTTCTAAAATTGGCAGTGTTTTACCGTGCGTCTAGGCTTCGCTTGTTCGCTACCTAACGTCACGGCGGGTAGAAAGTCCTCACTCGTGAAGACCATGGAGTTGGTAAAGAAGCTAGAGAGACCAGGCCTCTTACTACTGTGTGAAGAGCTGGGAATTAAGGTTGGGAGAGAAGAGAGAGAGTCACAGCTGATTAAGTCTATTCAGGAATGCGGGGCGGAGGATGATGAAATTGAGGAGTGCTGGGAGGAAGTTGAGAAGAACAAAAGATGGGCTGATGAAGACAGGATAATTGAGAAAAGGCGTTTGGCTTTAGCACTTTATCAGGCATCAAGTAACCCTAATAACGAGATAGCACCCTCAGATAAGAAAAAGAAAGGCAGTCCTGCTAAGTCCACGTCTACAGTGAGCCACTCAGAAGATCGAAAGAAAGAAAAGGCGTTTAAGGCTAGGAAGCCGGTTGTATGCCACCGTTGCAAAGAGCTAGGTCACATCGCAATCGGCTGCCGCAAGCCTAGGAATGTTCTCTGTTTTGGGGACAGCAGCGACAATGATCTGGAACAATTGAAACCCCCCATTCAGGAATTAGTTGAGGAAAACGTACCGCGGGACTCTGCCGCAACGTTTGATAGTGTACATCCGTACTCTTTGACAAATGAGGTGACCACAGGGGAACGCCCGTGTGCATGGCAAGTAGTTGAAAATGAAAGTGTGTGTTTGCCATTAGCCCGTGTTGAGATTGAGGGACCGTTCAGACTGCTCGCCACGGAAACTTTGGTGTCCCAAAACCTGCCCGAGCATTATCCCTCTCAGAATGACGTGGATATGCTTTCGAAAGGCCTTTGTTTTGGTGATGAATCGGTGGTAGCTGTGACGGATCCGATGGCCTGTGAGTCTGCTCATGAGGTTCCGAAAGCAGAAAGCGCTAATGAAGCAGACTGTAAAAGTTCAGATGATGAGGCGCTTAGCTTACCACGAGAGGGAGAGGCGCTCAACATAGCGCGAGGTGATGAAGCGCTTAGATTAGCGCGAGGTGATGACTCTCATCAAGGAGAGACATCTGATGGCGAGCCGGCTGGTTTAGCAAGTGTCGATTGTAGCGTTGTTTCTGAAGTGCAGACAGCTAGAAATAACGCCGAGGATAAGCCAGTTGAGACGCCTGGAGTTTTGAGCAATGTACTTCCGAGTATTATTGCCGAGTCGGGGAGCGTTCCGTGCCGCCCCGAAAGAAAAAGGCGCCAGCGAAAACTTCGGGGAAAGGGGAAAGGTCCAAGTTGCCTCGAGCGGAGGCTGGAAACCCCGAAAAATTTCTCTAAAAGTCAAAAGTTGCGGGTCTCGCACAAATCGAGATTAGGCATAAAGCGTGTCGCGAGGGCCAAGAAAAAGAGACGCCGAAGTGGTCGCCTGGTTTCATCATCTTTGGTAAAGGCTAAACGGTGGAGCAAAGCGAGGTGGTGCGTACACGACTGTAACGACAAAGGTCCTCCCCCAAGTTTGCGAGAGGGTGACCGCTGTTCTGGGAGGCCCACAATGAGGAAGCTTAAGCGCCCGGGTGCCTCTTTGTCGGAGTTCGGGGCCCGCGGAACAAAGGTCACCGCTACTGAGTGCTTCGGACAGGTTGGCTTTTTGTCCCTCCGTCGTGATCTGGCCCATCGACAACTGTGGTATGCGCGTCCCCCCCAGAGCACGTCTGAAAGGGTGCCGCATTAAATTACGCAGTGTCACGAAGGATACTAAGAATTTGTCTTGTATCCAGTTTTATTATTGTTTTGTTTAGCTGTCTAACGTTTGCATGTCTGCCGATGAGCAAGGACTGTGTCGAATTTTGAAAGTTTTATTTTCCTCCTCACCTTAACTGCAGACATTGAGATATTTGCTAAACTGCTTGTTTGCTTACATTTTGCAAAAGCTAGCACCCGAGTAGAGGGTTTTGCGCTGATTTTAACAGAGAAGTAGGCTGAAGGTAAAAGCCTCTGTTTAAACCTTCTGTTCTTGCAGTGAAGTGTAGGTTTTGTTTCTCTCTTTGTTTTATGTTTTACGCGCAAGTTTATCTTAACAGAGAAGTAGGCTGAAGGTAAAAGCCTCTGTTTAAACCTTCTGTTCTTGCAGTGAAGTGTAGGTTTTGTTTCTTTGTTTGTTTTATGTTTTACGCGCAAGTTTATCTTAACTGAGAAGTAGGCTGAAGGTAAAAGCCTCTGTTTAAACCTTCTGTTCTTGCAGTGAAGTGTAGGTATTGTTTCTTTGTTTTATGTTTTACGCGCAAGTTTATCTTAACAGAGAAGTAGGCTGAAGGTAAAAGCCTCTGTTTAAACCTTCTGTTCTTGCAGTGAAGTGTAGGTTTTGTTTCTTTGTTTTATGTTTTACGCGCAAGTTTATCTTAACAGAGAAGTAGGCTGAAGGTAAAAGCCTCTGTTTAAACCTTCTGTTCTTGCAGTGAAGTGTAGGTTTTGTTTCTCTGTTTGTTTTATGTTTTACGCGCAAGTTTATCTTAACAGAGAAGTAGGCTGAAGGTAAAAGCCTCTGTTTAAACCTTCTGTTCTTGCAGTGAAGTGTAGGTTTTGTTTCTCTGTTTGTTTTATGTTTTACGCGCAAGTTTATCTTAACTGAGAAGTAGGCTGAAGGTAAAAGCCTCTGTTTAAACCTTCTGTTCTTGCAGTGAAGTGTAGGTTTTGTTTCTCTGTTTGTTTTATGTTTTACGCGCAAGTTTATCTTAACTGAGAAGTAGGCTGAAGGTAAAAGCCTCTGTTTAAACCTTCTGTTCTTGCAGTGAAGTGTAGGTTTTGTTTCTCTGTTTGTTTTATGTTTTACGCGCAAGTTTATCTTAACAGAGAAGTAGGCTGAAGGTAAAAGCCTCTGTTTAAACCTTCTGTTCTTGCAGTGAAGTGTAGGTTTTGTTTCTCTGTTTGTTTTATGTTTTACGCGCAAGTTTATCTTAACTGAGAAGTAGGCTGAAGGTAAAAGCCTCTGTTTAAACCTTCTGTTCTTGCAGTGAAGTGTAGGTTTTGTTTCTCTGTTTGTTTTATGTTTTACGCGCAAGTTTATCTTAACTGAGAAGTAGGCTGAAGGTAAAAGCCTCTGTTTAAACCTTCTGTTCTTGCAGTGAAGTGTAGGTTTTGTTTCTCTGTTTGTTTTATGTTTTACGCGCAAGTTTATCTTAACAGAGAAGTAGGCTGAAGGTAAAAGCCTCTGTTTAAACCTTCTGTTCTTGCAGTGAAGTGTAGGTTTTGTTTCTCTGTTTGTTTTATGTTTTACGCGCAAGTTTATCTTAACAGAGAAGTAGGCTGAAGGTAAAAGCCTCTGTTTAAACCTTCTGTTCTTGCAGTGAAGTGTAGGTTTTGTTTCTCTGTTTGTTTTATGTTTTACGCGCAAGTTTATCTTAACTGAGAAGTAGGCTGAAGGTAAAAGCCTCTGTTTAAACCTTCTGTTCTTGCAGTGAAGTGTAGGTTTTGTTTCTCTGTTTGTTTTATGTTTTACGCGCAAGTTTATCTTAACTGAGAAGTAGGCTGAAGGTAAAAGCCTCTGTTTAAACCTTCTGTTCTTGCAGTGAAGTGTAGGTTTTGTTTCTCTGTTTGTTTTATGTTTTACGCGCAAGTTTATCTTAACTTAGAAGTAGGCTGAAGGTAAAAGCCTCTGTTTAAACCTTCTGTTCTTGCAGTGAAGTGTAGGTTTTGTTTCTCTGTTTGTTTTATGTTTTACGCGCAAGTTTATCTTAACTGAGAAGTAGGCTGAAGGTAAAAGCCTCTGTTTAAACCTTCTGTTCTTGCAGTGAAGTGTAGGTATTGTTTCTTTGTTTTATGTTTTACGCGCAAGTTTATCTTAACAGAGAAGTAGGCTGAAGGTAAAAGCCTCTGTTTAAACCTTCTGTTCTTGCAGTGAAGTGTAGGTTTTGTTTCTTTGTTTTATGTTTTACGCGCAAGTTTATCTTAACAGAGAAGTAGGCTGAAGGTAAAAGCCTCTGTTTAAACCTTCTGTTCTTGCAGTGAAGTGTAGGTTTTGTTTCTCTGTTTGTTTTATGTTTTACGCGCAAGTTTATCTTAACAGAGAAGTAGGCTGAAGGTAAAAGCCTCTGTTTAAACCTTCTGTTCTTGCAGTGAAGTGTAGGTTTTGTTTCTCTGTTTGTTTTATGTTTTACGCGCAAGTTTATCTTAACTGAGAAGTAGGCTGAAGGTAAAAGCCTCTGTTTAAACCTTCTGTTCTTGCAGTGAAGTGTAGGTTTTGTTTCTCTGTTTGTTTTATGTTTTACGCGCAAGTTTACCTTAACAGAGAAGTAGGCTGAAGGTAAAAGCCTCTGTTTAAACCTTCTGTTCTTGCAGTGAAGTGTAGGTTTTGTTTCTTTGTTTTATGTTTTACGCGCAAGTTTATCTTAACAGAGAAGTAGGCTGAAGGTAAAAGCCTCTGTTTAAACCTTCTGTTCTTGCAGTGAAGTGTAGGTTTTGTTTCTCTGTTTGTTTTATGTTTTACGCGCAAGTTTATCTTAACAGAGAAGTAGGCTGAAGGTAAAAGCCTCTGTTTAAACCTTCTGTTCTTGCAGTGAAGTGTAGGTTTTGTTTCTCTGTTTGTTTTATGTTTTACGCGCAAGTTTATCTTAACTGAGAAGTAGGCTGAAGGTAAAAGCCTCTGTTTAAACCTTCTGTTCTTGCAGTGAAGTGTAGGTTTTGTTTCTCTGTTTGTTTTATGTTTTACGCGCAAGTTTACCTTAACAGAGAAGTAGGCTGAAGGTAAAAGCCTCTGTTTAAACCTTCTGTTCTTGCAGTGAAGTGTAGGTTTTGTTTCTTTGTTTTATGTTTTACGCGCAAGTTTATCTTAACAGAGAAGTAGGCTGAAGGTAAAAGCCTCTGTTTAAACCTTCTGTTCTTGCAGTGAAGTGTAGGTTTTGTTTCTCTGTTTGTTTTATGTTTTACGCGCAAGTTTATCTTAACAGAGCAGTAGGCTGAAGGTAAAAAGCCTCTGTTTAAA
Source organism: Rhipicephalus sanguineus (assembly GCF_013339695.2). NCBI lineage: Eukaryota > Metazoa > Arthropoda > Arachnida > Ixodida > Ixodidae > Rhipicephalus > Rhipicephalus sanguineus. The sequence continues at coordinate 10,712,284 of NC_051182.1, read as the reverse complement.
CCTTATGTTTTTGCAGTGTAGTTTGGGTTTTTGCTTTTCTTGATTTTATTTTATTCGCATAATGTTCGGACAGTGTAAGGCTACCAAGAATTTCTCTTGTAGCCAGTTTTGAATTGTTTTGCTTTTAATGTTCGCGTGTCTGCAGATGAGCAAGGAATATGTCGATTTTTGTAACTTTTGTTTTCTTCCTCATGATAACTGCAGACATTAAGATACTTGTTGAACTGAGTGTTTGCTTACATTTAGCGAAACCTAACACCCGAGTAGAGGGTTTTGCGCAAGTTGATTTTTAACAGAGAAGTAGGCTAAGGGTAAAAGCCTCTGTATAAACCTTGTGTAAATTGCAGCACACTTGTTAGTATGCGCATCAGTGTAGTGTAGGTTTTTTGTTTCTCTGTTTGTTTTATTTTCATACGCGCAAGTTTGATTTTGAGTTTTACTTATACTGTGAGAGGCGTAATTCATTAACTACCTCCTTTCGTTTTGTTTCGCCCGTAGCACCTGCGTGCCTTGAACGCTGTGAATCTCGCTGGGAAATGATACAAAAGGTTAGTCTGTTGATTTGCTTCGCACGTAGTAGGTCTGAGTTTGTTATGGCTTCGTTATCTGATTCTTGATTTTCACGAGTGAGCGCACCAATTGTAAATTTCTAGGGAGTTTTACCAAAACTGTAACCTGGCATTTCTCGAGGTCAGTTGAGTGCTCTATGTTTGTTGTGCCTCGGGTCTTGCGTGGTTCGTTTCTGGCGTTTGCTGGCCATGGCTCAGGTCCAGAAATTGGTTCAGCCTGCGTCAACGTTTACAAGGGAGCAGATCTACGGTCTCTGCGGAGTGCTTTGGTGCTGCAACCCCTTCGAGACCTCCTGTGACGGTGGACGGGCTGTTATGATCAGCCTGCCTGGCTTGGCGCCGCTTTGACGCATGAGACGTTGCGGCTAAGACTGCCCTGATTTCTTCCGGGTCAGCGGTTCCAGAGATGCACCAAGAGCGGCGACAACACGAAAGTCGTTCGTCTAATTATCTCAGGTTGTCTCCGCCCCTCGTAAAACCCTTTGGGCACGCCTGACCGACTGACAGATTAGGAAGAGTTGTTGGCCGTCGAGGCGACTTGCTTTGTCGTCAAGGTGCCCCGGACAAAGGGCCCAGCGTCTGGGAACCGTCTGCGGATGCATTTCCCACGTTCTCCGTGGCGCCTTGGTGCCGCTGTTTCCACAATTCGTGGTCTGCCTGGCACCGCATACCAGTCACTGCAACAGACTACGAAATTGACTTCGACGTAAGACTCAACGTCTTCGTGCTGTGCCGTGTAGTGCGCGGTGGGCAGTGTTTTTCCCTCACCATGGGACGAACTGGACGTGCCTCTTTCTCCTTTCGTGGGTTGGGAAGGAGGCGGCGTTTCACCTTCCCCTTTTTGGGGGCGGAGGTGAAGATGGAAATTTTCATTGGACTGTCCTGGCCTCCATTCTTTTTTCCTACAGGGAACCCTGGGAAGGCCAGGACATAAAATGCGAGCGCCGTTGCGCTCCCGACAAGCTCTCACAAGTTCTCTCAAGCTCTCACAAGCTCCGAGAAGCTCCCAGAAGCTCGAGAGCTTCCATGATGCTAACCCCATCATGTAGCAACACGCTACCTGTAAATAATGTAATAAACGTTACTGTTAACAGCTCCGGGCTCCTCTCCTCGACATCTCCCCGGGACTCTGGCTGGCTCCGGTCCTCTGGGCAGAACCCTGATTACATCAACAGCCACAAAGTAATAAAAATGTGAGACGAAGACTGTCTGTCATATGCGGGCCGCGGACCGCGTGTTTGAGACGCCTGGTTTAAAGGGACAATAAGGGCAAATAACAATTTATGTCAGAGTGAAAGCTCAATGTATGACAACTTCTAAAACGGCAATTTTATCAAGAGAAGTGCCCTACTTACCGAGAAATTAGGCTAAATGTATCACATGATGAGCGCCACGAGTGGGACATTTTCGAAGTGATCCCGATGACGTATGAGAGTCTGCCTATACAATAAATCACTAGTAATCAAACTAGCAGCAATAAAAAAAGAACCTTCCGTGCATCAAAAGACGTAATAAAATGCTGTTTGTTCGTTTCCGTTTGATTCATGGAAAAAAGAACCTCTGTGGCGTTGCCATGAGGAACAGCGCGCGTGGTTCAAAGGTTCCGTTTTCGCCAAACTGCACTTCGCCCGCCACCCTGCTTCGCTCACGCGGTCGCGTCTCAGTGGTAGTTTCGGGATCGCGTGCTGCCGCGGCGTACAGCCCAGCGTCGCGAGCCAATGTGCCGTTGTCAAGTTCTCCGTCCACATCCATTGCGGCAAGCTTCGATGGCTGTTGTTGCTGTTGTGGGTCCCGCTACTTTCGCTCTGCTGCTACTAGTGTCGGCGGCCGCGCAGTAAAGGCGGGCAACGTTAGGCACGGCAGCAGTGACGTATGAAAGTCTGATTTCAGGCGGGTGATTTGAAGTGCGCTAACGCGATGCGGACCGCTAAAACGTGATTTTATTTCAAAATAAGCGACTTCCTTGGCATAAAAGTAGCACTACGAGGTTTCTGGACCGCTAGTTCAACAATCAACGTCGACCTAATATTTGCCTTTAGTGTCTCTTTAACCAGTATGCCAGCTAGCTGCGCGCCCTGTGTTATTCTGTGCGAAGCCACGTTGGTGTGGCCCTGTAGTGTTCACTTCACATCTTAGAAAGCTTACAGCACGCACAGTCGGGGACAAAAGAAGTAAACACAAGAAACAGCGCTGGAACATACATCCTATGCCAACTCAGCTCTGTCTTGTGTTTTGTTCTTTTGTCCCCGTCTATGCGCGCTGTAATGTTTCTAAGATGCGACACCAACCGTCCTCGTGAACTTCTCTACGCAGCTGACCCGAAAGGTCGTGTTAAAGTCCCTTACGTTGCGCGCATGGTTCTCGACGGTCAGTTACTACCGATAATATGTGGTTTACAGGGTGTAGATGGACGGGTAAGATTAGCGGGTACAGGAAAAGTGAGCCAGAAGCCATCGTGTCACCATGATCGTATGTGTACACTTCTACTTCTTCTGTGCCTTTTCTGGCCGACTGCGTTTATCATCTTTTTAACACGAGAGTGTTCTATGCCGGGGTCCACCAAGATATCAGTGACGTATTTCCGTCACGGAAATAAAGTAAAAAAAATGCACATGATCAGATGGCAAAGAAAGACATGAAAGAAAATTTCCGTGAACCGGAGCCGAACCCAAGACCTCGCGGTCCGCGCCAATAGACGCCGGGCTCGCTATCCACTGCGCCACGGTCACACGCTCTGGAAGCTTTACAAACGCGCCTTTTATATCTCACACTTTCCTCTCGAAGTGTTCTTGTTTGGCGGGGTGGTGTCGGCGTCTGGGAGAGGTAAGTGAATTAATGCATCACGACCGTCACCTCCGCGATTAGCTCCTGCAACGCGTTGTTGCTACGCGTCCGTCTCATTCAGCGCGTTTCGAATAGGAGAAGTGTAATTTTGTCAATGTCTTAACACACCGCGAAGTAGCGACCTTAGCCCAAGCGTCCGCCGTGCTCATAGTATTTATCCATATTCGCCGCATACGCTCGCCCTCAGAAAAATCAGGTCAGGCTAGAAACGAGACACAACGCGCGTTGCGTTTCCCTCTCGTCCGACCGAAGCATTCAGTGACTCTAACATGCCACGGGATGGCGACGTTAGCCCAAGTTCCATGGCCAATCAGCGACGCTCTTCTGGCTGTCACACCGGTTTCTCTGATTACGTTCTCACCGTTAACTACTACAGCTACCGCTAGAGGTTTGTTTAATCATTGATCATGGACGTTAGTGGTCGGGATGAGATGTACCACAAAGCGTCAACGTGGGTGCAACTACGTTACACGGTGCTATAGCTGGTAAACACCAATAGACACTGTGTAAGGTCTCTTATGTCAATTTAAAGTAAGCATGCGCCTACTTCTGTAAGGAACGTTTTAGTTTCCGTGTCATACCGATTCCTATGACGGAGGGATCAACTATGTTTTTTACATCCTGCCCCGCGCCAGAAGTAGTGGGCATTTCCAGGCAATGCAGAGCTTGAGCGAGTCTCTTGAACGCTTTCCCATTTTGGGTTTGGATGGTGTAAGTCCACACCAGTCCATCACTACCAGGGTATGCTTCCAGTATTCGAGCTAGCGGCCGAAAACGATTCTTTGTGTCATCTTGTAGTAGCACGACATCGTCTACCGCTAAACATTGGTTGGATCTTTGACGGTACCGATGCGGAGGTCTTAAACTCAGGAGATACTCCCTTTTCCATTTTCCCATCCAGTAGCCTCTGATGGAGCATAGCTTCCTTTGAGAATCATTGCTGGTAGCCTGAGGCCAAGTTTATGTGTCATCCGAGTTGGGATCCAAATCAAAAGAGATTGAATTCCCGACGAGTAAGCGTGCAGGGATGTACCGGAGAAAGACTGAATCTTCTGGAAGCTATTCGTAACGCAGTCTGCTTCGTGTCCACATTGATCGAAACTGGCAACTTCGTTACTGTATTTGAAGAACATTGCATCTAATCTTCATCGGTGTTCCAGCGCACACCTAGAACTGCCGCGGAACTGCTGTCACCTTCTTGTAGACACGCCTCGTTCTCCTCAGAAACTTCCTGGCGTTCTTCGTCGTTTGTCTTCCATTTCCGAAGGTTAATTCCGACGTTTTGGAAAATTGACCTTGCCCTTGTTATACTCATCTAAACTTTCGTGAAAACTGTCGGCTCCTAGCCGCAAGTCGTCGATAAAGAAACTCTGCTTTGAAGTTGGCTCAAGTGTTCTGTCATCTCCGTGTCACTCGCTGCTTGACGATGTCGTGGCCCAAGAAATGATTACGGTCGTCTTTACATGGTAGTGCTAGCGAGAATTGGCCGCCAGACTGTTTGATTGTCTGCTTAAACTGAAGAATTTAATCAGAAGGACATTCTCTGGAGCAAGTGATGCTCATCGACTCTGTCTTCGGAAAAGACCGTAAGATTTCCGCGGCAGATTGTTCTTCTACTGCATCCACTCGCAAGGCACTGATAAGATGAACACCACATGTCCAAGAAGGTCTTTTGACAGGCTGGTCCTTGTATCGTCCAACTGAATATAGTCTCTATTGCCAGAAGACCTGAGACGTCTGGGCATGGGGTGGCTTCACCGGTGATTACTTGCGAGATATAATCTGATCCTATCAGCAAGCCGATCCCAGAGTCCGGGGTATCCTCTGCTGAGTAATCATTTGCCAGCAGTTTGCCTTCGTTTCACAGTGATTGAATAAATGCGTTGTCGGCCGCGGGCTAAGCTACATCCTGGCGAATCACAGGGACAACTACAGCTTCTATGTCAAACGTAACCTTGCTGTACCGATTTTGAAGTTATATTTCCACCACGTTGCACTATTCCGCTGCTGAGGAGCAAATGCTTATGAAGGTGTTCAGCGCTAGACGTGTCTTACGGACCACATTCAGGTTGAGCTTGAGAGCTATGTCTTGATGAATAAAAGTCCTCTGGGTAGCTCCGCCTAAAATCCAGCGAACACTTTGCTCTTGTCGTTGTGGACTATCTCAGTGTAAAATACCTGGAGGTAGACCGCGTTGTCCTTAGATGTTTGGCCAGTGGACGATCCGTTTGCGCCGGTCGAAAGAGCATTCGAAGAAACGCACACTGTGGCACCTCCTCGGTTTCCTGTCATCGTCGAAACCCTCCGGTAATCGGGGTCGCCCATGCTTGCAGCGTGTCTTCCGCGGGAGGAACTGCAGGTGACCTTGACACTGTAATCCTTTGCTCGGCGACCGTTTCACGTGCAGCGAAAGCACCGGCTATCTTATGTCAGCTGCTCCTTGACAGCAAGAGGGTTATAGGCGTCGCAACTGTGCGTCCCATGCTGATCAGTACGGCAGAAGGAGCATTTGAACCTTGACATAGACGTGGCGTGCAAAAGTGATGCCGCTGGGATGTCACTGCGTCTTATGTCCGTGCGATCGTCTACAGAAGATCTCTAAGGTGGGAACGTGTGCTGTTCACTGATTTCTAGCCAGCATGAACAGTAGTAGATCTTCCGCTCGGCGTCCGACGCAGCCGACGCAACTGCTGGTAAAACCGACGAAGAAGCTTGAGCAGCACGTACGTCAGATGGTCGTGTCAAGCAGAGACTTAGGTCACGCAGTAGAGCCTGCTGCAAAATGTCAATAAGCATAGCTGAATATGTCAGAGTAGGCACGTTCATTGCCCTAAGGTATAGAATATTCAGTTGCGTGGCATCTGACAATCATCGCAAACCACGGATGTCGTTGGCTCATGCCAAGTTTGGAAGATTTCTCAGTGCTGTGAGATGGCGCTGAATGATCGTTGTTTTATCACCGTATCTTTCCTTCAATAGAGCAAGTTGCGTCAGCGTAGCATTATTCGGTCGACAAGGCCGCGATTGTTCTTGCTGCGTCACTAGATCGAAAACTCTTCAAGTAATAGAATTTAGTGGATGGCGTCAGGTCGTTGTTGAGATAAATAACCTGCTCAAATTGTTCCCAGTGGCCTCTCCACTTAGCGATATCTTCTTTGAACGTTGGGATATGCTGCTGCGGCAAGCGGGGCGCCATAAATCTTTCGAGAACCTCGTTTCTGAAAGCCGTCGTTTCTGCATCTTCATTACTGGTAGTTGTATTTAGCCGTTCTGATCTCGTTCCATTATGGAGACTCAGCAACGTAGCTCGGCAAGGATGCTCTCTGCTTCATCTTAATATTCAGCTATATTTGTATGCTCCTATTTATTCTTCAGAATATAGTGCTCATACTGCTCGTTTATCTGCGAGAGCTCTTCATTACTAGCCAAGAGTCCTTCCTTTACAGCCGCGAGCTTCGCGATTGTGATGCTAAGAGAATCAAGTAAGAGTCGCGCTCCCTGAATTATCTTCATGCTCTGCGCGCGTCGTGCAGATAGATGGGAAAGCAACCGCCGTACAGCGACGATTGCTCTCCATCCACCTTATAGGGTGTTTACGTTTTGTGTAATCCTGGGTGTGTTAGCCAGCGCCAGTCGCAGGCATGACGGCGAATGTGGAACACTGGTTTTTTGCCCGCTGGCGTCAGGTAGCACGTGATCTTAAACCCACCTGGCAGCTGACCATTAAGCCCTCTCATACAACCGAAGGCGTCAAGTCTGTCAGGAAGGAGACCCACGCTATGAATTAACGTAAGAGGGAGGATTACAGAAAACATAAATAGTCAGTAAAGTGGATGGGAAAGCGACTGCCGCTGCAGCTCAATTGGTAGAGCACTAGACGTGTCATCCGAATGTTGTAGGTTGCGTCGAAGGTTGTAGATTTGGTCCCTACCAACGGCAAATTAATTTTTATCCACTTTAGTTCCTTTCCATTTGTGTCATATTTACAACACTACTGATGAAACCAACAAAGAATGTCCCCTATCTTCTTCAGTTTCATTGTCTGCTGGCTTTCAATAGGTTGTGTCTAGCAAAGAAACGAGCCTTCGATCAATCCTCCCCTATTTCGTTCAGTGCACATAGTTCTTCGACGGCACACGTGCACTCGCTAAATAGGGAGGAAAAATCGTAGATTGATTTATCAGATTTGCTGGAACTACCGCGTATGAAAGATGTGTTTGCACTTCCTCTATCGCCTTGGGCCAAAAAGAAAAAAAAAAAAATACTGGCTCCGCTTCCTTAATTCGCGCGCATGATTTTTACAGCGAAAGCTGTTATGAGATCATTGCAACGGCCGTTTTTGGCGCCGTAGTTGTCCGCCGACGCCGCCGGTGTCCGTAACCACTATCGCACGAAATAAGAAAAAAAAGGAAATAAGAAAAAAATTCCTAGGATGGAACAAGGTTCGAGCCGTGGGACCCTCTGCGTGGGATTCCAGTATTCTACCTCAGGGCCATGCCGGTGCTCGAAACTGCGTTGCAAAAAGACCCTATACAAGCTTCATGTGGGGAAAGAACCACATTAATATATGTAATGTAGTATGGTAGAAGAGTAAAATAACAACCAGGCGTCACACAAACGCGAATTCTGTAACCTGGCGTCAGACAATGCAAATTGCTCAACGAGTGCGTTGTTGAGTGCTTCCAACCCATTACAAAGGCCTCTACGATAATTCTTCAACGTCATCAGCCACAGCATCAACAAATTGCACATAATGCCTTACAGGTGTTTAGCCAGTATCACGGTTCTCCGCAGAATGACGAAAAATTGCATAGTGGCTGCTTACCTACTTCAGCAAAAATTATGATGATTTATGGCGTAGTGGGTTCCTGGCAAGTGCACTTCTATTGGTTGCCAAGAAGCCCATAAGGCTCCCATGATCCATTTCCTCAGGCTCTCAATAAAGGTAATTCCTTCTCTCTCTCGCTGTCCGTTTCTCCGGTTAACGTATGTTATAAAGCGTGGTGGGACAGTTAAATAACGACCGGGCGTCACACAATATGAATTACGTAACTAGTGGGTCGTTTAAAGCTTCCAACCCATAACAAAGGGCTCAGCCATAAATCTTCATCGTCATCAACCACCGCAATAACAAAGTGCACATAATGCCTCACAGATGGTACCTCGCTTCTCCGCAGAATAACGAATAATGTCGTGGTGGGTGCTCCCAACTTCCCAAAAAATATGATTTGTGGCGTAGTGGGTTCGTTGCCTATGTACTTGTACTTGTATTAGTAGCCACAAGAGAGTTTATAACGGGCTCTAGAAATGCCGCTCTTCCAGGTTTCGCTGTGACTGTGCTGCGCTTTCCGCGCAGGCCTGGCGTTTTTTTTTTTTTTTGTAGACAACTGTTGTTACAAGCTCTAGGCTGCATGTAGACGCCTTGAATATGAACCCTCCTCTCTTGATGCCGCTTCATCTACGTTCTATTTTACGTATTTCTTCACGCGCTGGCAGATGTCTTTTTCTTTTTTTGCGGGTGAGACTACAAGGGGCGAAGTGCGTGCAAGAAAGAAGAAAGTAAAGTATTTTTGCTCACCACCGTCTCCTTCTCAGCAAACGATGCCGACTTGATGTTCTAGCAGATCGCAAATTTCCGGCGTTGTGCACAGCATCGATCGCTACCGGCGTGCTGTCCTGCATAGCCGTGGCTAGATCTGTTCCAAAACGACATCAGGAGGAGGACGATGATAGTTGCGGATCGTTTTTGATGGCGCCTACCCACTGAGGAGGCAGGAGGTATTAAAGGACAATACTGGTACTTTCTCGATGTCCACTGACCTCAATGAAATTTGAAGCAAATATTTTCTTGGGGTATTTTCATGATCCATTGAAAACTATACAAGTGCAAGCCATTTAGTTTTCCAATAAATAGATTATAAATATTTTTATGAGTTCCCAAATACCGCTACCTCATCCAGGAGGCACTCAAAGGCAAACGGCGATCCTCTAGCGCAGAAATCACTGCAGAAATCGTCGCTGTCAAGTCCCCAAAAGCTGCCACCGCCCGTTGCAAGATTTCATGATAACTCGCCTCTTTTCTTTGATCTGCTCTCGTAAGCGCCATTGCCAAGCTCAGTATGGCGCTGACGGGACTTTGTGCATTTTAGTGCGGCATCGGCACGAGGCACAACCACGTACCTTGGCTACCCAGCTCTTCGCTTTTTTAACGCGATAGCGTCGGAGAGGTCGTTTCGCAGTAATTCCGGTGTCGCCGTCGTTGGTTGCCAGCGAAAAACCAGCGTTTTCCACGAGGGAAAAGTCGAAGTAGATGCCAATAAAGAAATATTCAAGTCTCTTCGGTTCGTGTGGGAATTGAGCCCCAGACTTCTGGTGGCAAGCAGGCGTTCTACCACAGAGCCGCGCCCGTGAACGAAATTGCTTTAAAGAAAAAGACAGAAAAAAAAACGCTATATGAATGTTACGTAGTGCGAGGAGTGTCATTAACACATGTAATTTGCGTGGCAGAAGCGTACAATCACAAGAGGCGTCAACACATGCGGATTGCTCAACGAGTGTATGGTTTAAAGGCCCACCCATGACAAAGCGCTCAAACATATTTAATCATCAGCAACAGTAAAAGCATCAACAAAGTGAGCAGTGTTACGACCGGCCGTGGAATGCATCATGGCCGAAGCATCTGGGATGTTGCTGTCAGCCAAAATGTTCTTCCCTGGATCGGTGCTCTTCGGGGGCGCAGGGCTCCGCATGTGTTGCATCTGGTCCAGTGCACACGGCATTCCGATGTGGTCGGGTTTCAGGGAATCTGGCGGGGGTGCCCCGAATAGCCCTTTCGTGCGTGGTGCTGACGGCGTGGGACAGAGCCGCTGGACACCGTCCCGTAGGGACAGAGCATGTCTCTGCACCTGGGCGGAGCCATCAGCGGTTACAGGTGTTGTTAACAGCGCCAGCCACACCTTCCTAGCCTTTCACCAGTCCGGCTCTCCTTCGGCCTTTTCCTCCTCGCCGACATTCCAGTATTCGAGTCGTTGGGCCGTGGTTCGTGAACATCTTCACTGCGCGGTGCACTGGTCTTTCCCAATTGGACTTTCGTCCTTGCCCCTCATTACCGAATGTATTATGTGACCTCTTGCCTCCTTTCTGGGGGCAGGCCGTTGTGGCGGCAGGACGCTGTATTGGTGGGAGCTGCTGACACCGGTTTCGAGTGCCTCAGTATTTAGGGGGTTTAAAAGCCGAAAGACTGTTGTCGTTCTCTCTCATCGTGCAACTATGTAAATAAACCTCTGTTCCCTCTCGTACGAAAGCGCCTTCCTCTCTGCAAAAGATGGCCTAAGGGGAGCGGCGGCGGGGCCACCTACCGTTGACGTGACCCGCCGGACCCGAGACCAAACAGCAGCTGCGTAGGTTCGTGTGTTGCCTTAAAGGGACACTAAAGAGAAACAATGAATTGGTTTATATCGATAAATTGTGCTCTGAGAACTCTAATGTCGTTAATTTCGCCATCATAGGTTTATTAAAGAGTAGGAATTCAAGTTCAAATATGCATTTTTAAATCTCGCGCCGCAATCTCCCCGCGTGACGTCACAAATTTCAGGGTCTATTTATCGTATTTTGGCGCCATTGGCTCAACAAAATTACCCCAAACTTGGTGGGTGTTATGTCTATGGCCCCCGCAGAGGACTATGTACTTCATTTTTACCGATTACGAACTACGTAGTCCAGTAGGTGCCGTCAAAACACGTGACGTCACCACGAATGGTGCGGAAACTTCAACGTGGCGTCGCCACCCACATTTTGTTTTTGCGCGTTTCCTCGCTTACTAAGCGTCTTCTCGTAGCAAGCGTGGTGTTTTTGGTATCGCGAAAGAGTACTTTACTAAAATGAGAAAAATAGTTTTGCTCTTTAGTGTCCCTTTAAAGGCCAACTCCGGCGATTTTTCGAGGTCCATGGATCTCAATAAAATTCGCTGGGTATGTTCCTTTTCACGTTCCCGTTATTTATGCCAAATTACAAGCTGGAGACATACGCATATTCATTGCAAATGAATTTTATTGATTGCCCCGACTCTCCCCACCTCGCTTCCCGGAATTATTGGCAACATTGTGTGCGTTACGTCATTTTTGTTAAGCGGAAGTGTCGGAACGAACGGGCCCCTAGAGCGTCTGCTATCCGCAAGGCAACAATGGCGGGTGTTTGGCGAGCGCTTCGTTGGCTGGGCGTGTGAATTTCAGTTCCTTGTGGTAATGCGTGCGATGGGTGGCAAGTTGTGTCGCGTTGTGGGATGCACACGATTCCCCGTTGGCAGTCACGAAACACTCGCACCTAACGATTACCCTGCGTCTCTATATTAGAGTGTTTATCTAGCAATGCCTGTTTACTGCACGGAAAGTACGGTAATACCGTACCGGCTTAAGTATGCGCATGCGTGAATACCACGGAAACACTTTCCGTAGCATATAAAGGGTGCACAGTGACCGGGCCTATCGGTATACGGTGAGCTGCGCATCGTGCGAAACAATGTAACGTAATGGTGCGAAAGGTGGCTCATATTTGGCATATAATAAATTCCTTCGGCCGTACCAACGCGATGTTGAACGCCGCTATTGCCAAACTTATGCACTCTTTCCATAGCAATATTAAGAGGCTTTAGTTAGTCCGCGAACTTCTCAGCGATAGCATTTTACCCGATCACGGCCCCACAAACGTGAGCTGCCTGGACAGGTGGTGCCATCTGGCGGTGGAATGTGGAACCAGGCAAGCGAAGAGCTAAACAGGCGTGTTCCACTTGTTCACCGAAGAGGAATGGCCATTATAGTTGGCCTCCAAATGCGTCGGAATCGCAGCTGTCATTTTCCGACAGCTCAGCTTGTGCACGTGACACGGTCAGTCACACACAAGATTTCCGACGGAGTCACTTTCAACTGAGCGTCTGCTCTTCGCCGCTTTCGCAGCTCTCATACTACGCGCTGGCGGGACCGGCATGTCCTGCATGATTTCCGGTTTTGTCCCCACTTATACGTCACGCGAAGACAGTGTGCTCGGTTGTGTTTCGGTTTCGGTGTTACGCTTTTTTGCTTATTTAGAATTATTCTCCAATTTGCAGAGTGTTTCTGCTATCGGGTCCGTGACAGGAGCGTCTCAGCATCATAAAAGCACCATTACTTTGACATGGCCAGAAAATCGCCGGAGTTGGCCTTTAAGGACGCGTACTGGGTACCTCGCCAACTTGCAAAAGGAAGAATTACGTCCTAGTGGGCACTTTGCAACTGTACTTGCAATAGGGATTCTAGGATAGTTTGAAAGAGCCAATTTACAGGCGCTCGGACGTTCCGTTCATTCCGGTACGGTGTTAAGTGGTAGAATAAATAATTTCAAGCAAAATAAAACGTGGTATCTAACCAAACACGAAAGAATCAAGACGGCAGACTAATCGGTTAAAAGTACACTATAAACATGGTAACGCTAACTAAAGGTGCACGTTTTCACAAATTTGTGTACCTATAAAATATAAGTTAATTTAACCTTTGTTTACAAGACGTCTGCGGCGCTGCGTGGAGCCACAGGCCACTGCCGCATTTGTTTCTTTGTTTAGACTCTGAAGTCGTGCAAGAACACTAACCTGGACTTTCGCTCTGCTGCTTATCTGCCTGGAGTTATGGAAGATGCGGTGCAGGTAGGGCACGACCACTGCACTTTTAGGTTTTTTAGGATACATAATCCCACCGCGTGCTCCAACTTTGCGTCGCCTCTGCCAACCTTCAGCCACTGAAGTCAGTACCGGTGCAGGAAAACCAGCCTTTACGGCTCGATTAGCTCGCCTCCTCTACCCTGTGCTCACAGCAGTTTGAGGGCACTGTCAAAACAAGAAGAAATAATCACACGTTCCACTAATTTTTTAGAGTTGACGGGTTTAAGGACGCACATGTTTTCTGCCCCTCAACTTGTATCCCCGGTGCGTCGGGTGGATAAGTGCACCCGTAGATCTAAAATTTTAACGGAGCCATGAACAGAAACTTTATGCATAAATTGAAAAAGATGAAGGCACTAGTAAAACGCTTTTTGTCTTGAAAGTAAGCTAATTAAATACTGATGCGCTAGTGTTTAAAACAACTAACTAGCCATGAACAGACCTAGACACAGCGAGAGTGTCCTGGTCGATGCGCCAGTTGAGGAGCTGGTCCCGATATGTCAAGCTTAAATCGCTTGAGCACGAAGATGCAAGATCCTATACACCGGTAAGGAGCGGTTGTAACGAGCGAACATCAAGGGCGCGTGGTTGTCGGGCATTCCTTTGATTGTGTATCCTATATATGTATGTCATGCATAACTGGAAATTTAATCGCTTGTGAGTCAGCGACGTGTGTGACACTTTCTGTCCTTGTCTTCTCGCACTGTTTTCCTTTTCAGTTTGCATCGACACCAAAATGTCCACCAACATGCGTAAGCAAAGGAGGTGAGAACGTTGCATCAGGCCGACTTGTGAGCTTTTCTGCCATAATACGCGTTCTCTCTCTCTCCACATGAAATAAAGTCCTGCCCCTACGGACGTAGTGCTCCGGTTACGCTCCGAAGAAAACGTGGAAGATGCAAAAGAGCATTCATATTGCATGGCTATGCGTGCGACAGAAGTGCACAAACAACACTGAAGGCTACGACAAAACTAAGTAATGTAGAAACTTCCTTCTAGAAGCGGCGAAACCGCGCTAAAGTGCCGTAGCTCGCCCGAGAATGTCTCTACCTCAGTAAGCCGAGGTGAAAGGTCTTTAATCACAGTGCTACAGCATCGATTGTGACCCGTCGAGGTGGTCGATTGGGTGAGCAAGCGAGTACGGCTTACATTACTCTCCAACTGCATTACGTGCTTCAGACTTGAGAAAAGTTCATGCCCATTGCACGCATAATCTTGGGGGTCGACCTGTTTTCCTGTGTATTTTAGGCCTTTAACATGACGATGATATCCAGCCTAAAATGGTAGGCAAAGTGGAGATTCCTTGCTGGTCATGCGCATACACGACGTCACATTGTGTAATGAAAGCGCCACGATGGAAAGCCTTAATGTCGGTTGCTGTCTGGGGGTTGTTGAGAGCTAGGTTTAAAAAAAGTCTAAATGGCTCTGTAAACATTTCGGTGCACCTGTGCTCCCGCGTACCCATTCTCGATAGGACAAGTGAGAAAAGCCTGGTCCTTACACTGTGCTCGTTTCAGGGAAAGTATGAAGCAAAATACAAGAAAAAGCTGAAATAGAAATAATAAATGCCATGAAGTTCTTAATATAATATCTAAAATACACTTCTAAACGCGAAGAAAGGTAGTCAAAGTGGGCTTGTTGGTTGCTCGCTTTATCGGCGTTTTATTTAAGTGCTTTCGTTATGTCTAAGCGAAAACATAATGAGCAGCAACTATGACATTTGTCGTGGCTCCGAAAGAATGAAGTATCCTGCGGTTGCACTCTAACACAAGATTTATTACAAGAAGGATGCCAAGTACAATTTTTTTCAAGAAATGTATCCGAGAATCTTACGAAATAAAGAAAATGCAATATTTGCTCTCGGCCTCCATAATTACTTTTTCTGTGGCGGCAAAAATCTTAGCTCGACTAGAGACGTCATTTACAGCAGTGATTTAGGAAATGAACTTTAAAAGGGTATGGCCCGTAGCCAGGAATCTTTTTCGAGGGGGGGGGGGGGGCACATTGCTGAAAGCCTTGACTTTTGAGAAAAAGCACCTATTTTTATTATTTATTTTGGTGAAAACACACACTTCACCAAAATTTCGGGGAGGGGAGGGGCCTAGGCCCCCCCCCCCTCTGGCTACGGGCCTGGTCTGAGCTTGTTGGTAAAGCTTCATGGGTTCGAAACAGCGCGAGAAATACGAGGACATAGCGAGAAACAGACAGGATCAGCTCCTGGTTCTGTCTGTTTCTTTCTGTGTCCTCGCATTTTTCGCGCTGTTTCGAACCCATGAAGGAAATGAAATTAATTACATTGTAATTAGTGTAGACAGGCTCAAAAGGGAGAATTGAAGACCATTTGGCGAACAGCCCACTGGCTGCTTTGAGATTTCGAAAAAGCGCACGCTGGAAATTTTGAGCAGGGTGGTGAAAACTGGCCGCTTTTGGCGGGAAAATCGAAGCAGAAACGCGTAAAGCGTTGTACTGCCATAGTCTTCCGAAACGTCTAGAACCAGCGACGGTTGTTACATCAACAAAATAAAAATTTTCGAAATCTCAAAGCGTCACAGGGCTCTTCGCAGGAAAAGATTCGATTGTCTCCTTTAACCCGACCGCGGGTCTCCACCAGTTTAAAGTTAATTAATTTAATTTCTTCAAACCTGCCGTAATTTATGTATCCAGTGATCTTAAGATGTCTACCGCTACAGAAAAAGTAATTATGAAGGCAGCGAACAAATATTACATTTGGCCTGTTTTTGAGCATCTTGTATATACATTTCTTGAAAGACCTTGTATACCAGCATTAATATATAACTGAATATGTAAAATGCCGTGATTGTGGTAGGCTATATATTAGCAGTAACAACTTCCATTTGTGGAAGCACGTGCCGGTTTTCTGCCTCAACTTTCAAGTCGCCGTGCCTCGTGTATTGCTTGTTTCTGCCTCCAAAATGTATATGCACAGCCTTCCCAAGAGCCGTAACACTTCCCACTACCTGTAATGTGCGAAGGTTGCTTGATATGTCCGTGTTTTGTGCACCCAGATTTGAGATGATCATTCGTCCAGCCCAGAAACTGCACGTCATTCTTTTTATCGCACTGTGAAACCATGCATTAGTATGTGGCCTGGCAACACTATAAAAAAGACGACTAGAGCCCAGCTTGTCCACGATGGTTTACTAGAAACGATGGACAGAAGTATCCATTCCATCGACTGAATATCGATGACATTAAACTTACGGTTAACCTGATTTACGGAAGACAAATAAAGAGAAACATCCGAACAGGGTTTTTCTTTCGCACAATGCACGAACTCGTTTTTCTTGTAGTGCTTTTTTTTTTCTCGGCCACGTGCATTGCCACCGTTTGCGGACCGAGCAGTTTTAGAGCAGCGCAGTCAAGGGTGTCCGCCCATTTCGTTGTGCGTCCTCCGGGCGACGCGATACCGACGAAGAACGAACAATGGGAAAAGATGCCGGCTCTTCCTTTCGATGACGACAAACAAAGTAAAAAGCGTCGGTGCCTTATTGTCTGGAGGAGCCTTAATCGCTCTCGTCGGTCGGCCGGTTGTGCGAGAAGGGCGTGCAATTTTCTTTTGCATAACGGCCAGTGGATACAGAGCAAAAAAGAACGAAAACAAACAACGTGCTTGGCTCCGCATGCTTTCGGAGCCAGTTGAGGGCAAGGGTTAGAGGGCACCGCAAGGGGGAAGAGGTGAGCGGGCCCATCGCGTGTTTCGCAAGTTGTATGCAGCGCACGCTGTGGGCCATTGCTGACTTTAGAAAAATACAGGGTCTGTTCTTTGTAGTACTTTTACCGCTTCAGAACAAACGAAACCTGTGCGTTCGAACAGGAATGAGAGGAATATAACATCTAGTCATAAAAAGGAACAGGATGTCGCAGACAGAATTGGCCTGAATATGAACACCGTATAATATTTTAACTACCTATCCAAGTGAAATATGGTAAAATGGTTGATTGCGCGAGTTGGTGATCCATGATACTTGCAATACGAGCGGGTAACTTAAACAGGGACTTACGAAGACAAGGACAAGCGCTCGTCCTAGTCTTCCCGAGTCGCTGTCTAAGTTACCCGCTCGTATATTGCAAGTATCATGAAATATGTTGCTTGTGTTTTATTGTTTTCTGCTGCGTAAAGCGCAAAGTATGCTGCAGATACGTATTTGCAGCCCACAATACTGGTCAGAGCATTTCACTGCTCGTACAATATAGGCGATCATTCGCAGAGCTCCCACATTATTCGAGCGGCTTTTATATGGAAGTTTTAATGACAACGACATGCGTCGCTTATTTTTATTGTGCTACAGTCGGTACAGATTGAAAAAAAATTTTTCCAGTGTGCCATCAGTCAGATCGGAAGAGGAGACGTCATTTATGTATTGTGCAGCCTTCGCTGCTTAGTATTTTTTTCTTTCACATTTCAGCTACGTTTTCACTCTGCGAAGTGAGCAAAAAAATACGACCATTTTTGCCAGGCAAAGTGACTTCTGGAGATAATAATGAGGAAATTGAAATTGTCTCATCTGTCTCATTAAGCAGCTGCGGAAGAAACACTGCTTTACAGTAGAGAAGCAGTGCAGCGATTGAGTGGTTTATACGCTAATCATATGCGCGCTTGATAGTTTTCATGCTCGATGTTTTTTTTTGTTTTTCTTCTTCGTTTTTCTGGCAACTTTTTCTGTACACTGCTGTCATCGCTTCGATACACAATCTTTGGCCAATCAGGCTCTGCAGACATGATTTGTCAGTGTAAACAATGCGTTGTTTACAGTAGCAAGTCGTAATAAAATACTGTGATAAACTGCACGTAATACGTGAAGTGTTCATTTGTAAATAGATATGAGTTGAGTTAGAGCCCACCGTCCTTGCACAAAAACAGGCCGTTATTTATAAAAGGTAGTAGGGCTGCGGTGCGACTGCTAGCAACGCGGCAAGGCGGTATTTTGATACCGGTAGGATCTATCCGTTCCGGCTCATTGGTACTGCACGCAATTCGCTGCCAGGTCTTCTATACCTACACCGGGGGCCGAGATCGGCGGGCAGAAAAGAAGCCGCTCTGAGGCCGCCCAGTTGGTCTGCGAAAGGGAAGCGTATCGCGGCCGTTCTCCGCCCCCGTTAGCCTTCCGTCCAGCTTGCAGCTGCGATAAGATTGGAGACCGTGAACACCTGCTACGAGTGGCTGATTTCTCACTTTGCGCAGTCCCCATCTGCCGATAGAAGCATCCTTGGAGCACGTGAGTATATTGATCGTCTACTTTTTAATCTTTACGCTAAAGGATGCTGCCAATATGTAACGACGTTAAGGGCATTGCAGTGTACTAGCTTTGTATGAATCGTATAGGTTACGAATTCATTATTTCTCTTCCTTATTCTATCGTACAACTGGAAAAGTAGCGATGCCTCGACAATAATTCTGGCGCACTTCTTGCAACGATTCTGACGCATGTTCTGTGGTATTCTTTCTTTTTTCGTTTAACTTCATTTTATCACTCACCTGTCACGTGTGCGGGAATCTCGTGCAAGAAGAAAAGGTTTACCAGGGCTGTACGTTTATCTACAGAATCTTAATAACTTCACCATATATTTTCATTAAACTTTAGGTGTAAGTCCAGCGTTGTCTTGTGCGTTTCGTTCTCTATGTGCTGGATTCATTACCGGCACGGACGTTCACATTACGGTCACGCACCGATTGGCCTAGTGAATTTATTTTACAGCGAAAGCTGTTATGAGATCGTTTCACCGGCCGTTTTTGGCGCCGTAGTTGTCCGCCGCCGCCGCCGCCGCCGCCGCCCGTAACCAGTATCGCTCGAAATAAGAAAAAAAAAAACGAAAGAAGAAAAAAATTCTACGATGGAACGAGGCTCGAACCTGGGCCCTCTGCGTGGGAGCCCAGTATTCAACCTCTGAGCCATGCCGGTGCTTGAAACAGCTTTGCAAAAAGGTCCTACACAGGCTTCATGTCGGGAAGGAACCACATTAGCATATGCAATATAGTGTGGTAGAAGAGTAAAATAAGCACCAAGCTTCGCACAACGCGAATTCTGTAACCAGGCGTCACACAATGCGAATTGCGCAACGAGTAGGTTGTGAAGTGATTCCAACCCATTACAAAGGGTTCTGCCATAATTCTTCGTCGTCATCAGGCACAGCATCAACAAAATGCGCATAATGCCTTACATGCGTTTAGCAGGTACCACGGCTCTCCGTAAAATGACGAAAAATGGCACAGTGCCTGCTGCCCTACTTCTCAAAAATTACAATGATTTAGAGCGTAGTGGGTTCCTCGCAAGTGCACTTGTATTGGTTGCCAAGGAAGCCCATAAGCGCATGATCCATTTCCTCGCGGTCTCAGTAAAATTACAATGATTTATAGCGTAGTGGGGTCCTCGCAAGTGCACTTGTATTGGTTGCCAAGGAAGCCCATAAGCGCATGATCCATTTCCTCGCGGTCGCAGTAAAATTACAATGATTTATAGCGTAGTGGGGTCCTCGCAAGTGCACTTGTATTGGGTGCCAAGGAAGCCCATAAGCGGCATGATCCATTTCCTCGCGGTCTCAGTAAAATTACAATGATTTATAGCGTAGTGGGGTCCTCGCAAGTGCACTTGTATTGGTTGCCAAGGAAGCCCATAAGCGCATGATCCATTTCCTCGCGGTCTCAGTAAAATTACAATGATTTATAGCGTAGTGGGGTCCTCGCAAGTGCACTTGGATTGGTTGCCAAGGAAGCCCATAAGCGCATGATCCATTTTCTCGGGGTCTCAGTAAAGTTCTTAGCTACCCCCCCCCCCCCGTCTCTTTCCCAGGTCAACGTATGTTATACAGCATGACGGGAGAGGGAAATAGCGAGCGGGCATCACCCAATGCAAATTACATATTCAGTAGCACTGACAATTGGGCGAGTTGGTACAGATGCATGGCTTCAGAACGGCGCAACAAGGAAGACGAAAAGACGAAAGATCACACGAACACAAGCGCCGACTCACAACTAAAGTTTATCCATATCACAGATGTGGAATAAACTGTGTGAAACTCTGTGATATGGATAAACATTTAGTTGTGAGTCGGCGCTTGTGTTCGTGTGATCTTTCGTCTTTTCGTCTTCCTTGTTGCGCCGTTCTGAAGCCATGCAATTACATACTGGTGGGCCAGTTTAAAGCTTCCAACTCATTAAAAAGGGCTGAGCCATAATTCTTCATCGCCATCAGTCGTCGCGCCAACAAAGTGCACATAATGCCCTACAGACGTGTAGCTGGTGCCTCGCTTCTCCACAGACTAACGAATAATGGCTTAGAGGTGCTTCACAACTTCACAAAAATTGTGAGTTTATGGCGTATGGGTACCTTTCTAGATCTACTTGTATTGTAGCCCCAGAGGAGCTTACAACGGGCTCTAGAACGCCGCTCTTCCAGCTTTCGCTGTGACTGTGCTGCGGTTTCAGCACAGGCCTGGCGTTTTTTCTTCAGTCAAAAGGCTGTTCAGAGCTGCGAGGCATTTAGCGCGCGCCTTTCATACTAGAATGAACATGGTAAACGTAAACAAAATATTTATTTCATGTAACGTCGACTGGAGTTCCAGCGCCACTCGCCCATAAACGCATTTTGCTGCTCAACTAGCGTGGTCGTTTGCTCACTTGCACAACGCTTTCTAAAGTGACTGCTTCAGCAGATGACGCCATTGATTACTGCTAGAATCACTCCTGTCGTTTACATCTCAATGGTGTGTTGTATTCACGTAGAAAGACATAGGGACGTTGTAGAAGTAAAATACGATAAGGGTTTCACGGGTATCCTCGAGTATTAAGGAATAATCGTGGGGAGCAACAAGAACCATTGCTCCTCCCTCCAAGTCACCGCAGAGGTTCGCAAGCAACAAGAATTTCGGCAGTACCTTGACAGCTACACTCAGCTCTGATAGCGAAATTTTACTGGTGTATATGGCCTCGGCGTTGAAGCACAATGCTATCTGATGCGCACGCCCGGTCATCGGGCAGGGGGGAAAACGTCGCTCAACGAAAGCGCAAACAATGCCGAGAAAGAAGATGCATTGCGCAACAGTTCGCTGCGGACGAACAACTCGAAGGACGCATTCACGGCTTCGGTGAGCGAGTGATTGAATGACACTTTTGTTCGCTGAATATAGATATTTTCAGCACTACCTTTTCACTGCATGCACATGAAAACGCAGGCGCAGTCTATGTAAAACTGAATATGCGAAGAGAGCTATTTCGCTGAAATAGTTACATTAAATCGACAAGTCCACTTCGAGTGTTACTCACCAAATCCGGAATTGCTGTATATCCAGCCTTCGTTGGAACCTTCGTTGCGGACACCGCAAGTGAAAAAAAAAGAAAGATAAATACAAACATCACAGAATTTAGTAAAAATAAAAAGATGGAATGAAAAGATCAAAATATAGAGTTGTATAAAACTGCAGTTCACCCCCTACGAAGCAGAAAATAAAGAAAAATAGTGGAAGGTAGCAGCAGCAACAACAACAACAACAACAACAACAACAACAACAACAACAACAACAACAACAATAATAATAATAATAATAATAATAATAATAATAATAATACCAATCAATCAATCATTTATTTAACGTGCCCAGGAACAACCGTAAGGTCTTTGTACAGGCGCACGCAAAAAAAAAACAATAAAAATAAACAATACAATACAGACAGTCTTCAGAAATAAAAAGAGCAAAAACACGTACACAAAGAGAAATGAACACAAAATGGGAGGAGTAAAATAAGACAATATGAGAAATATTGAAGGGGAATAAAAAATTAGATTGCACACATACAACTATGCGGAAAGACGGATAAAGGAAGACTTTGTACATTGTGCCATACTATGTCAAAACAGTGCAAAGCTCGGATAAAAACAATGATTGTGGACTATGAAAAACGTCAAGATCAAGAAAATTAATATTATAAAGACTTTGTATTCTGTGAACGGTAGAGTGTTGGAAGAAGCAGGCGGGTACATGAAACGGTCTATTCTCTCTGGTTAACTTACGCGGAATTCGAAAATTAACACAATTGAGAAGTACAGGGCAGGATATGATACCGTGGACTAGCTTGTAAAGAAATAAGAGATCAGAACGATTTCGTCGGCAGTGAAGTGATGGCAGTGATAATAATTCAGCAGTATTTGAACGAGATCCAGAGTCATTTTAAGCAAAGCGATGGTTATATATGCTGAGGGATTTTTTCTGGACTCGTTCAATGGTGTTCCCGCTGGATTGAGCAATGCCATTCCATATCACGGACGCATACTCAAGTTGTGGAAGACATATTGCCGTGTACAATTTGTGGAGGGCCATGGGAGACCTGAATTCTCGAGATATTCTACAAACACATCTGAGAGAACGAAGGCCCCGCATAGCAGCACGCTTAACGTGAGCAGAAAAGTTTAACGCGCTGTCAACAACAACACCAAGATCACTGATCTCACAAACCTTGCATAAGGACACAGAAATGACAGAGTATTGAAATGACACGCTAGATGCTTTGCGAGTGATAGACATGAATTTTGTCTTTGAGGTATTCAGAGAAAGGTTATTACCGTTACACCATTCGGAAAAAGAGCGCATGTCTGACTGCAGCAAGCGACAGTCGTTAAATGAATGAATTTCCTTAAAAATCTTGATGTCATCGGCATACAAGAGGAAAGAAGAATTATGAATGGCAAAAGAAACATTAACGTAAATTAAAAATTAAATTTAAATTTAATTAAATTAAAAATAGGAGTGGGCCTAATACCGAACCTTGAGGGACCCCACTAGTCACTTTATACAAAGAAGACGTTTGGCCATTTACGGCTACATAACAATATCTACTGAGCAGATAGCTCTGCAGGAGATTCACAACCGACAAGTCAACATCAAAGTGCGCAAGTTTAACCATAATCAGTGTGTGGCTGACTACGTCAAAAGTCTTGCTCAGGTCACAGTAAATTACGTCAACCTGTCCTCTCTGAGAAATAGGTGTGGAGATCTGCGTCATGAAAATAGCAAGATTTATGGTAGTTGAGCAGCCAGCGAGAGAGCCATGTTGATTAGGAAGCAATAATAATAATAATAATAATAATAATAATAATAATAATAATAATAATAATAATAATAATAATAATAATAATAATAATAATAATATCGATGACTGATTTAGCGCGCCGTGGAACAATGGCGAAGTCTTCATGCGGGCGCACGCAAAATACATTACTAATATAATAAGCAATAAAATAAAGACAGTCTAGAGGAGATAAAATAAAAACAAGAAACAGGAAAAATGCAAAGGATAACTAGGGAAACCATAACAACAATGTAATAACAATACACGAGAAACATAGAAGATCAACAAATTTGTATACCGCAACGCGTAAGGTAGGCTGAAAGATAAAGGAGGAAAGGATGCGCACGAAGTTTAGCTGGGCTAGTACGTTTGCGTGCATAATACCGGGACAGCGCGAACGACGGGACAGTGACATGAGACACATGACCGGGAGCTGGCTATGAACTGGTTTCTTTATTGGAAAAGGCATAAGGCACAGAACAAGCACAGAATAAACGGATGGCACAACGCTATTGGGTGACTCGGCGTGCGGGTACGTAAAACATATTGAGGCAAGTGCGAAGAATCCGTGCATGAAAAAATGACATGATCGTTTCGATTCTCTCAACATCACTAGACGGTGAAAAACAAAACAAAGCAAAAACAAGAAGCGCTGCGTCCACGTCGTTTCTTTGTGTTCCTGTCCCATCGATGCGCTATAGGTGTTAAGATGGATTACCAACATGCCCGAAGCTCACGTTCTTTCAAAAACAAGAAGGTTGCGAAATGAATACCTTGTGAAACAATAGAAAGGTTTAAGCATGTTAGAACAAAGCTGAAATCGGCAAGTTAGGAACAAAAAAATCAAGAAAAAAAATCACTGCCATATCCACGAAGTGAATCATGTTAGAGGAGCTTGCTCGGAGATGATCGGGTAACCCGCGAATACTCCGTACACATTCCCTTACCATCATATATAGACGTGACAACATTGTTGTATATACATTAGCCCTCTTCGCTTCGGCTTCGCGGGCTACCACCGCAGGGTCTTGGCGGCGAGCCCGCCACGCAGCAGCATGAACACCCCGCCTTGGCTGGGGTGTTCATGCTGCGGAGCGGCAACGAAGAGTGTTCACTGAATGTGCTCCCGGCGAAGAGAAAGAAAGAGCGCCAAACGCGAGCGCCAAACGAGAGGCGCGGCCCTCTAGCGGTCACCTATCTAACTAGGGCACGCGCGAGCGTGGTGTGCGCCGCCTTGAGCGGCGGCGCGCCATCTAGTGAGTATTCTTGAAATCACAGGAGAGTGTACACGCCGGCGACAACGGACAAGGCGCGAGCATAAGGAGCAAGCTCCTAAAAACTTGGAGGACGCCTGAGCTTCACCTTCAAGAGAAGAACGCGATAGCGTAATGGGGCCCCGTGAGCATCGCCTTCTAAATTGCTAGCCTAGCTTCGCTTCTTGGTGGATGCCTCAACCGTGCAGTATAGCAAAGAACGACTGTGCGCGTAACATTGGCGGTCTCAAGCTATCTTGGAATGCCTACTGCAAGCACAGTTTTTAGGTGCCCACTGCGCTATAATTCTTCCCTTTGCGAATCAGCGAAGGGCCGACTACGCGTCCGTAAGGCCAACACGCGAGCCTATACAGCTGCTCACTTTGTAGATGCTTCTGCTGATGATGATGGAAAACTATGTAATGGGTGGGCCTTTAAAACACCACCTCGTTGCGCAATTCATACGTTTTCACGCCTGGCGCGATTCTACGCTTCTGCCACGCAATATTACGTGTGGTAAGAAAACTCATTACACTTGATGACATGCATATACAGTTGAACCTCGATTTAAGGAAGTCACCGGGACCCACGCACTGCTTCATTAAATCGGGAACTTCGTAAAATTGAGAACGACAAATTTTGTCTGAGAGAACGACAAATTTATTGCCTAGAGAAAAAGCTCGCGATTTTCGCATGCACGCACTTCGTGAGCAGCGGGAGCACACAATTCTTGTAGCTGGCCAGCGAAATAAAAGCGTCCTCGGCATCCTGGTGTGCCCCAGCAAACCGCCTCAGAAGGTCGACGGCGTCCATCATCTGACTTGGTGTGGGCACGGGAGCTTCGACAGTATCCGGATCGTTCGCATTCTCTTGTGCGCCGGGAACAAGCGGCACAATCTCTTCGTCGTCGAGGACGCCTGTGGTGCCAGTGTCCGCGTCTGCATCGGCGATCACGAAGTCGTCGAAGTTCTGATCTGCGGCCACCTCTTCACGCCTACGAACCTCTTCCCAACAACTGGGCGATGCCTCTTGCTGCTCGCGTTGCGGGCTTGTGAAGCCCGACGCAGCCCCAAACGCAGCCTCAACGCATCTTGGCGGCGCACTGCGAGGCTGTGTCTAGAATGTCTGGAGGTGTAACATAAATTTGGGAAAACCTCTTTTTTATGCATCTTTTTTTTCCCGGAATGTTTCATTAAATCGGGTTTCGCGGCGGAGTTTGTAGCGTTATTTCGAGTTCGTAAAAGCATTAGGCTTGTGGGCAACTGTGGGGAGAATCAGAAGTTGTTCGTTAAATCGAGAAATTCGTAAAATCGGGTTTCGTAAAATCGAGTTTCAACTGTAGTGTTTTTTTCCGATGGGCTTTCAAGCAATAGCGTTGCTTCGTGATAGAACAGCTGCTTGCTACGCAGACGGCCTTGGTTTAATTCCCAATCGAACCTAAGGCTTTTATTAATTATTTTATTTGCGTCTTTCTCGATTTTTCGGTCACGGACAAGATGACCTTTCTCTCACAACCAACGACGCCGACGCCGACACCAGAATTTCTGCGAAACATGCTCTTTAACGCTATCGCGTTAACAACGAACTTGCGTCGACAGGGAGAGTCATCTCGATGAGGGTGACACTGTGGGCTTGTCGGCATTGTATTCCCTTCGATCACAGCGTATATTTAGGACAGGGAAAACAGAATGTCCACAATCGACACAACACACCACTTGGTGTTGTGTCGAGTGTCACACCGAGGCATAAAGCCATTGGAATCACGGATGCGGGCAGTCAATGACGTTCGCTATCCAATCTACTTCCGAAAGTTGAGCGAGTTTCAGGGGGTCATAAATTTTCACAGGCGCTTCATACCATCCTGCGCGCAAGTTCGTCAGCTGCTTACCGACCTGCTGCGTCGCGACTCCAAGAAACAGCCTACCTTCCACTGGCCCTCGGAGCATGAACGATCCTCCCAGGAAGCCCAAGCGCGGTTGGCGGCTGCAGTGTTGCTGATTTATTCGCTGCCCAACGCTCCAGCTTACTTATTCGCACTGCTCACGAACTCTACGTGGCGCACCGTGTGATTCAAGATGGCACTCGGAGGAGGGTCAACCCGTTTGTTAGCATAGGAACAGATAGGAAGTGTGGACGTACGGCCCGTGCCACTTTCACCGGATGAAGTCATGAGCTGCACTGAAATGGATATGAGACCAAAATACTTTCCCAAAACATGGAAAGTCCTCAGTGCTCGCCACCTGATTAATTGCTGTGGTGTGAAAGGTTATATTTCAACTCCGTTACCGTGCATCAAGGATGCTTTGCGAAACCATGTGTGTGCTACAGAAAACTGCATGAACTAGAATTGACGTATATGAACTGAACCGCACTCCGAGGTAATACGTACCGAGCCTTAATAGCGAAAGTTGGGCTAGTTGGTGGTTCATGCTTGGGATACAAAAACAGCGCAAAATATAGACAAGGACAGAGGAAGAGACGACACCGCGCCGACATCAGCGCGGTGTCGTCTCTTCCTCTGTCCTTGTCTATATTTTGCGCTGTTTTTACATCCTAAGCACGTACCGAGCCTGCCTGACGGATTTGCCGCAGTAGTAGACCGCTAGCGAGTAGCGCCATCGCTGCTGCACGGGACCAAATGTTTAACGTGGTTATAGTTTACGAACATATTACGCCGTCGTCATTACTTGCGCAGTCAGGAACGCGGAGTTACTTCTTCCACAGAACACAAGCATTCAACATCCCATTCAGTAGCGCTTGTGTCACAGCCATGCTCAGACTCTAGACGTGTGCAATTCACTTCACTCGGATGTTTCAGGTTCGATCAGCATGATCAAAACATGAATATCGAAAAGAATGTACACGTATGCTTTTCGCAAATTCTTCGACGTTGCGAAATTCGCCGAACAACAATGCCGTTCGGAAGATACCGGTGAAGTACAGGTAGTACAGGAGAGGTTAGCGGAGAGGCGTGTATTGTGACCGTGACTGAATGTTTGATCGCGTTAACCATTTAGCTTCTCTGGTCGAGCTCGAGCATGTTGGCAGCAGGCGGAGCTCCATAATATAATATTTAATAGCAGCTCAAAATACGGGACGAAGGACAAGAAGTTGACACACGAAGCGATCGTGTGTCAACTTCTTGTCCTTCGTCCCGTCTTTCGCGCTGCTATTAAATATTGTGGAAGCGTACCAACTAGCCCACCTGTCGACCTTGCTCCATAATATCCACAATAATTGCGTTACATGCAATGCGCAAGAAAAACTATGCTCTTATTTTGATATCGCTCAAGGATATTGCCACGTGCGTTTCTTATTATCACTTTTGCTGCATTCGAATTTCGCCCAGAAAGACTGCGAGCAACGCTCAGCGCAAACTGCGCCTCATTGTTCGAGAAGCTTCGCGATTATTGTAATCGTTTTGTTAAGATTGCGCTCAAGACGCGAACACTCGAGCTTATCCTAGAACTTGCGCGACAGCCAGCAATAACGCTGGAATATTCGACGGCACATGTTTAAATGCCGACACGGTTCACCGCTTGTCAGTTTTTCGACGGTCGACGCTCTGTTCACCGCTATCAGCGTACGCTGTGTATCAGTGTATTGCTGTAGTTTGACTTTCAGTTTCCCGGCCACAAGTTCGGCCAAATAAAAACCTTCATCTCGGATACGCTGTCTGCTGCCTTCGTCGACGTCACGACCACGTGACATCTGGTGGAGGTGCTCCCCGGTCCATGTACCGAACGCCCCCATCCAGCCGTGAGCCGAGCCCTCGCCGCGAAGAAGACCGACAACATCAGCGACAGTCGAGCCAACCGCAGAGTGAAAGGACTACCCCCCCCCCCCCCCAATACGGACCCCTACCGGACAAGACAAAAGCCACGGCCACAAGAACAACAGGCACGATGACGACCGGCAGCGAACCCTGCCGCGATAGCGATTGCAGCCGCCCAGGGAGCCACCGCCATTTCGTGGTTCGCCATGTGAAGACCCCGAAACCTGGCTGGAGACGTTTGAAAGGGTCGCAACATTTAACAACTGGAACGCCGACGACAAACTGCGCCACGTGTACTTCTACCTGGAAGAAGCAGCAAGGACATGGCTCGAGAACCGGGAGTCCACTTCGAACCTGGGATCTCTTTCGCAGTGCTTTTTTTGGAGACGTTCACGAGCGTCGTCCGAAAGGAAAGGGCCGCAACCTTGCTGGAGACACGGGTTCAGCTCCCGAACGAAAACATGACCATCTTCGCGGAAGAAATGACCCGGCTGTTCCGCCACGCTGACCCCAACATGCCTGAAGAAAAGAAGGTTCGTTTCCTCATGCGAGGAGTAAAGGAACAGCTGTTCGCTGGACTTATGAGGAATCCGCCGAATACCGTCCAAGAATATGTCTCCGAAGCAATAACAATCGAGAAAACGCTTGAGATGCGAACGCGGCAATACAAGCGCAGCTTCTCGGCCACAAGCTACGCCGACGTTCAAGCACTAGGATCCGCACGCCTGCGTGAGACGATCCCAACAATCGAGCAAGAGGAGCTGCGAAAAATTCTACCTTCATCGCAACCTCAAGTTGATTCCATCGCCGACGTCGGTAGCCAGGAGATCCAGCAGTCATTGGGCGCGCCTCAGCGCAGCGACAAGCTATGTATGCTGCTGCAGCCCGCCGTCACGCTGCTCCTCCACGCCCAGGTCAAGACGCCACACCGCCTCAGTACCGTCGCCAGACGCCGCCGCCGCCAAAGACGCCCACTAGGCTAGCCGGACTTCTGCAGCCTATCGAGCCACCTCGACGGCCGTTCCAGCAAATCGGGATGGACTGACTGACGGGATGGTTCGGGATGGTTCCTGACGGGATGGTTCCTGACGTCCAATACCGGAAACAAATAGATCGTCGTAGCTACCGACCACCTCACCCTCTACGCCGAGACAAGGGCCCTGCCCAGAGGCAATGCCGCCGGGGTAGCGAAGTTCTTCGTTGATAGCATCGTCCTGCGTCATGGCGCCCCAGAGGTCCTCATCACCGACAGAGGTACGGCGTTTACTGCTGACCTAACTCAGGCAATACTGAGATACAGACAAACAAGCCACCGCCGGACCGCCAGCGTACCACCAACAGACAAATGGCCTCACCGATCGGCTAAACAAGACCATCGCCGACATGCTGGCCATGTATGTCGACGTCCAACACAAGACGTGGGATGCCATCCTTCCGTATGTGACCTTCGCATACAACACGGCCATTCAAGAAACGACGCAAATGACGCCGTACAAGCTGGTCTACGGAAGGAGGCCGGCAACGACGCTCGACGCAATGCTACCAACTCCCACCGAGGAAGACAATCTCGACGTCGCTGCTTATTTGCAACGCGCCGAAGAAGCTCGACAGCTCGCCCGCCTGCGCATCAAAAACCAGCAGCGGGTCGACAGCCGTCACTATAATTTTCGACGACGCCACATGGAATACCAACCCGGTGATCATGTGTAGGTCTGGACGCCAATACGCCGACGGGGACTTAATGAGAAGCTTCTTCGACGATACTTCGGGCCGTACAGGGTACTTCGACGCCTAGGCGCACTGGACTACGAGGTTGTCCCTGACGGCATTACGAACTCCCAGCGGCGCCTGTGCGCGACCTGAAGTCGGCCATGTCGTGAGCCTCAAGCCATATTACGCGCGTTAGTGAATCAGGACTGTACTTTTGGTTTATTATTGCACTTTCTTGCTTGTGCATATTATTTTACTTTCTTGCTTATTGTTATGTATTGTTGCATACAATGGCCACCCCTCCCTTGTTCTGTTTTAAGCATCGGGACGATGCTTTTTTAGAGGGGGGCATCGCCACGTGCGTTTCTTATTATCACTTTTGCTGCATTCGGTTTTCGCGTAATATTATGCATTAAATACAATCAAAGTGACTCACCGACGTGAAAAAACATTAGCGCACAAGGGGACATGAAGTGCAACTCGCTTCTCGTGAGTTCGCTCCTCGTCATCGTTCATCGTCGCTGTCTATCTCGGTGCCTTCACAGCCTTCTACGTCCAGTGAAAATTCCTCGTCGTCACGATGGTTCCTTTCAAAATGCAGGACAATTTGCGCTAAACTAGAAAAGGACAACACAAAGAAGGAACACTTCAACAGATCGAGCGCACACTACCAACTGTGTTTATTGAACGTAGAGCATCGGTTAAAGGACCCCTCACCAGGTTTGACAATTTTGAGCTAACAAGCGCAATGCATACAGTGGGCGTTCACGATAACGTCTGCCAAAATTTGCAAGGCTACGCGCCGCGGAAATGGGTCAAATTTCAAGGTGAACGCGGCTTGCCCTTCCTCTCGCGGGCGCGCGCTTTAGAGAATGAGGGGATGACGTACATGAGAAAATGGCCCTACGTAGATGGTAGTGCTGTGACGTCGCTCCTCTACGTAGACGACGGTGCTCTGACGTCGCCAATAGTAGCACGTGACGCTGCGATAATTATTTGACACGACATGTGTAGTTTGTGTAATTTGTTGCTTGAATAGATTAATAAAACTTGAGAGAAATAATGAGACAGACAAAGGGAATGTGTGCGTCTTTTTCATTTTTTTTTCGTGAATTGCAGCGAGATGCGGGGCTAATGTGTCTCCCTTTCCCATGCGTTCGTGTTCCCGCGGTTAGCGCATCGAGTAGACGCCAGCCCTTGAAACAAAAGTAATGTTCTGGCGCGTTCGAGCACTCATTATGCTCGTTTATTCTACCGCGTCCAAGTAAACGTTAATGCGGCATTGGCTCATGATACCGCCACTCTCGTGCCCGTACAAATGTCTCAACTTTCAGGTCCGTCCTGCAGAAACAGGCAGTACACCACAGAGAACGCTGACAAAACGCCCGTGGCCGCTACATAAAAAAAAGGTAGCGGCCGTGCAACGCCGCTCGCGTGCTCGGGCTGGCTCGGGCACGTCATGCGCACGTGACCATGCATGCGCATGACGTGTTCATGCGCATGTGTCAAGTGAAGAGGGCAGGGAAGAGATTAGGCTTGCGAAGGCTACATGGGGCGAGTGGCAAGGGTTTGAAACTCGCCTTCTCGCATCATGGTTTCGCGCCGCCACAAATTATTGTTTTTCTCAGCTCGTAAAGAACCGATTTAAAAAATTCTTGCGGGGTACTGCTCTTCATTCGGCACACAACAACTTCCAGCGTCTAACTAAAATTTGATATGTGGCCTGGTGAGGGGCCCTTTAAATAGAGAAACCCGAACTGCGCAGACACCCCGTGGCTGCGCATAGCTGCACAGACACATTGAGGAAAGTCACGTGCTAACGCATCTTATTCATCAAAAAAGACACTTCTGCACCGTAGAGCGATACCGAGGCCTCACTTACACAGCTATCTCTTTTCCCGTTAATGAAGAACGCTTCCAAAACCTCCCGAGCACACGTGTTTTTGCTATGCCCCTGTATCTTAGTCTGTTGGAATCGTGCTTCGCATCCACAGGCAGCGCAGTGAGCTGACAAATTCGCCATTTCTTTATTTTTGATCGACAGCTGGTGTTCACGTGCGCGGTCATTTACGCAGCGGCTTGTTTGGCCCACATAAGACCTGCCGCAGGAAAGTGGAATCTCGTACACCACTCCTACATCGCAATGCACCACCGGGTTGGCATGCTTTTTGCTGCACAGGTTACCGCGCTCTTCGCCGCTCGAAATGCGCGCGCGTAGCTTCGAAAGCTTCTTAGGCGCAGAGAACACCATGCCATCTCCGTGGCGATTGGCAACCTTTTTCAGGTTGTGTGTCACCCGGTGTATATGGGGTAACACAATCAGCTTCTCACGTCCATTGGACGAGTCCCCCAGCTGCGGTTTTCGCAAACGCCAGTTTAGCTGTTTTAGGAGGGTTTCAGCCACCGCCGTCAGCACAGACTGCGGGAACCCAGCTGCCTTCAGTCGCCCAATCTGAGCCCGGAAGCTGGCCAGCCTCTCATGCGGGCACGACCTCACCAGTGCAGACTCCAAACACAGTGACGCGATCGCCCTTTTACTACCTTGGAGTGTGATGAAGTGAATGGTAAATGCTTCTTCCTAGCGCGCGGACAGTACGAATAACATGTATGGTTTTGCTTGAAAATGTGCTTAAGATCTAAAAACTCA
Organism: Rhipicephalus sanguineus; assembly: GCF_013339695.2. Taxonomy (NCBI): domain Eukaryota; kingdom Metazoa; phylum Arthropoda; class Arachnida; order Ixodida; family Ixodidae; genus Rhipicephalus; species Rhipicephalus sanguineus. The sequence goes on along the minus strand of NC_051182.1, from coordinate 10,679,717 downwards.
AGCGTTCCCTCCTGCGGTAGCTCGTACGTAAAACATAGACCCCTCCCATACTTGTTAAACTTCATTAACACGTTGTCCACAAATGGCTTGTGCTTCCTTGTTTGTCCAAAACTACCAGGAAATCGTCTACGTACCTCAATATCTTTAACACACCGCCACTTGTAAACGCTTCAAGCAAATCGCGGTCAATGTAGGCTAAAAAAATGTTGCACAAAACTGGGGCAACACACGATCCAATACAAATGCCTTCTCTTTGCAGGTACAAACCCTTGTCAAAACCTATGATGGTGTGTTTCAGATAGAACTCTAAAAGCGACATAAATTTATCAACACTGAGACCGGTTGAATTTTGAAAACCAATAGCTGAATTCTCTAGAATGCAGTCCATAACACACTTAAAAAGTTCAACATGGGAGACAGAATAAAACAAACCTTGTACATCCACTGAGAATGTCAAACCAGGTGAAACCTTGCCTTCAAAAGACCGCAAAACTTCGATAGAATTCTTCGTCACGAACGGATCATACACACTCAACAGATTCAGGCATTTTTGCAAAAACATGCTAGCCTGGTGTTGCCATGAGCCTTTTTCACTCACAATAGTGCGAAAGGGAATTTCTACTGAAGGCAGCTGGGTTCCCGCAGTCTGTGCTGACGGCGGTGGCTGAAACCCTCCTAAAACAGCTAAACTGGCGTTTGCGAAAACCGCAGCTGGGGGACTCGTCCAATGGACGTGAGAAGCTGATTGTGTTACCCCATATACACCGGGTGACACACAACCTGAAAAAGGTTGCCAATCGCCACGGAGATGGCATGGTGTTCTCTGCGCCTAAGAAGCTTTCGAAGCTGTGCGCGCGAATTTCGAGCGGCGAAGAGCGCGGTAGCCTGTGTAGCAAAAAGCATGCCAACCCGGTGGTGCAATGCGATGTAGGAGTGGTGTACGAGATTCCGCTTTCCTGCGGCAGGCCTTATGTGGGCCAAACAAGCCGCTGCGTAGATGACCGCGCACGTGAACACCAGCTGTCGGTCAAAAATAAAGAAATGGCGAATTTTCCAGCTCACTGCGCTGCCTGTGGATGCGAAGCACGATTCCAACAGACTGAGATACTGGGACATAGCAAAAACACGTGTGCTCGGGAGGTTTTGGAAGCGTTCTTCATTAACGGGAAAAGAGATAGCTGTGTAAGTGAGGCCTCGGTATCGCTCTACGGTGCAGAAGTGTCTTTTTTGACGAATAAGGTGCGTTAGCACGTGATGTTCCTCGATGTGCCCGTGCAGCTATGCGCAGCCACTGAGTGTCTGCGCAGTTCGGGTTTTTCTATTTAACCGATGCTCAACGTTCAACAAAAACAGTTGGTAGTGTGCGCTCGATCTGTTCAAGTGTGCCTTCTTTGTGTTGTCCTTTTCTAGTTTAGCGCAAATTTTCCTGCATAGTATGGACCAACTAGCCCCTCAAGACGTCCTTTCAACATCTCTGCTGAAAGCAACCTGAAGAATTTCTTCCGCCGAACGACTTCGACCACGCCGGATCACCATGTTTACAGTTAGAGAGACATCTGGGCACTGAGAACATTTTGCTTTCCTACCGGTCAACAAGCAAATCACTTGCAGTGTGCTGGCACCTATCAACAAAACAAGCAGCGCAGCGCTGGCTGTGAAAGCCACATTGAGGTGAGGGACGGCGTTGAGAGCATTCGTTCCATGATAGGCGTGGAGCGGACGCTTCCTCGAATGACTGAAACGTCGCTCGCAGGATTCATAACAGCGGTTTTCCGACAAAGCATAGCGGCCTTATTTTAATGTATCGCTAACTTGAGATTGCTCAGTTATAGAAGAGCTCATCGGGAGCCCGTGCGACATTCCGCGTGCAATGTTATAATATTAATGCACTACAAGGACACTGACGAATGCTATATGAAAGTAAAACAGGGTGAGTTTCAACTGAAAGGGACAGAGGATAACATTTACCTAACCTACGTGGCTACAGAAAACACAGCGAAGCTGACATGCCCACGCTCTGGGCTATTACTGAAAGCGCGAGTTGCCACGCATTCTCTCGAAAATGTCTCGTCTCGCAAAAACGAATAAGATTTCTCGTGTCACGGAGGGCTCCGTTTGTTCACTGAGGCTGGAAACATGCAAAGTCGTAATGTTCCTTTCTTGCCAACGCGTTAGCACTGAAGCTAGCACAGCCGAACAAGGGAGCGACTGCGTAGTGCTGCCATTTGGTAGTCTACTAACCCTCCTCGAGAGAATGCTCCTGAATTCAGCTTGGAGGCGCGACAGTCTATGGGCATTCGACCACGCCAGTAGGTGCATCACCGCAGCACAGTAGCGCAGCCGAAAGTTTTTTCGGGACAGGGGTGTGTGTGAGGGGGGGGGGTTAAATTATAATTTGTCGATAATTGTGCATGCGTTTGTATGTGTTCCTGTATATATACACATGCAACACCCATAAATTTTGGAAGGGGGAGGGGTTAGACCCTCAGTATGACCATCAATATCGTTGGCCATCAGTGACCATGAATATCGCTGTCAAGCATTTCCCTTATTAAGGCGAAACCCTTATATGCCTCAGCAAACGCAAGAATTGACCGTCGGCGTCGGTGGCCTCAACACGAGCGATGCAAAAATCATCACGCGATGTCGTCACCATATGACGTCATCTACAGGCGTACAATACTCATTCTCCCGACTCTTCCACCTTTCTCTCTCTCTCGACATGTGTATATATATATATATATATATATATATATATATATATATATATATATATATATATATACATATATGTATATATATATACCTGCGTTTATGTTTATCGAGAACTTGCTCGCAGTTGTACCTATGACGTGTTATTGATGTTTGTACTGGTGACACACACGTAATGTGGCTTCATCATTTTTTACTTTTTTATTCGTTTTGTCTTGCGCAAATACGCACGCGTGTATTCTCGTTTTTTCTTGTCGTATCACGCGCACTGTTTCCCCACGTGCTTTTAACAACCGCTTGTCAGCCATTAACAACGCTATGCTACGTCACTGGTCATTTTATATTGCGTTACCGTCGCACGTTCGCATCACTCCGACGAAGGCCGGTCCCGCGGGCGAAACGTCAGTCCTTTACAGAACAATTTTTCCTACGTGGTTGATGTTTTCAACTATATATATATATATATATATATATATATATATATATATATATATAATAGTAGTGGGAAAAGAATCACGCGGACCCCGATAGAATAAGGAATGAAGAAAGAAACTACGACTTTCGTTGGTTCGGCACTGTATATTTTCACTAACGTTTCGTCTGGTGGACCAGACTTTGTCAAAGAGACTTTGTTCATCGGTATATATATATATATATATATATATATATATATATATATATATATATATATATATATATATATATATATATATATAATCTAAAAAAATCACACCCCCTCCCGCTAAAGGGGACCATGAGGCGATGCGAAGCCGGAGCACTTGCACGATCGCGTTCCGTTGGCGTGCGATGGGCATGCTTCCGCCCTCGCGTCGTGGAAAGCGAAGAGGAACGCTACGCGCGTCGTGTCTTCCCTCTAGCCTTCCCGTTAATTCTCACAGGGCGAGCGGGGAATGCGGTCGTCAAGCGCGGAGGGGGCGGGGGAGCGTTGGAGAGGAGAGAGAGGGGGAGGGGACGCGATATGCGCTGGCGCTAATCGCAGCGTTGCGCAGGAGAGGGGCACACCATCTCCCGCTAAAGGGGACCATAAGGCGAAGCGAAGCAGCGTTTCGGCATGTTGAGCCCGCGTTTCAGCGGAGGAGGGGAGAGAAGTGAAGAGGGGGAGGCGAGAGGGAGAAGGGAAGTGGAGAGGGGGAGGAGAGTGGGGAGCAGGTGTGTGTGGAGAGGGTTTGCGCATGCGCTGTAAGGGTGGCGACGCCGCACACCACCGGTTTGAGCTCCGCCATAAGATGCTTCGCATCTAAAGAAAGAAGACACACGTCGAAAAACAGAATGGTTTCGTAACGTTTCGGCCGCGGGACCGGCCTTCGTCAAAATAACAGATTATATATATGTATATTGTCACGGTGCGTCATGGACATGAGCTAGCGCGGTGCCCTCTGAAGATGAAGACGACGAGTGAGCGAGAAGTGCTTGCGCGTGGGGATTTCAGCCATCTTGTTTGGGTGCCACTTCGCTGTTGTAAATATGCATTAAACCGTCATGTCGCCTCCGTCACATTTGGTGGAGCTGCTGGGTACGACACGCCTCACAACGGAACTCCGCAGCGGCCGTCGTTTGAAAGGTCTCTCGACAACAATGGCGGAAGATACGGCGTCTGCATCTGCCCCTGGTCTCTCTGCGGATGAAGAAGATGCGGCGACTGCAGCTGCACCTGCGACAACAGCGGTCGCGCTCGAACACACACGGGATCCTGGCATGTTTAGTGGTTCCGGCAATCTCAATGAAGTGGACGTTGAGGATTGGCTGGCAGAGTACGAACGCGTGAGTGCTCGCGACCGTAGGGGCCCGCCTCTTATGCTGGCCTATCTGATATTCTACCTCAAGGGAACTGCCAAAGGGCGGTATAAGAACCACGAAACTGAACTCGGGATTTGGGCGACGTCTAAAGAGAAAAATCACAGCATATGCACGGAGTGAATGATGATGAGTGGGCGAAGCTGCGGAGGTTCATCGGTAAACCTTGAATCTTCCGTGAATTCTGCCCAGTACATCATCACCGACGTGAGATCGGGCGCGTTTACACTAAAGGTTCGATGAGAGTTATGACGACTTGCAGCTCACTTTAACTTTACATGTACGCTGTGAATTTTCATTGTTTAGAAAACCATTGCTTTAGAAAACTTCTGGCGTCTTTCGTTAAGCAGCTGGCGTCTTTTCGTATGCTTCCATATTGCTAGCGAACACACACAAAGGACGACATAGCAATATGGAATATGGAAGCACACAATCAATACCAACTAGCCCAGCTTTATGCATTAACAAGGCGTCTTTTCGTTTTGCTTTATAAACATCCGGCGCTCTTTCGTTTTGCTTTTAGAAAACATCTGGCGTCTTTCGTTGGTTTATTTCATCAATCAACGGCGTTTTGAACAAAATTTTTGTTGTTTAATCACGCACAGGAGAAATCTCACCAGGCACTACCTTGGAGGTAAACAATGGCTGCTAATGGGAATGAGAGACAGAAGAAGTCGGCTTTTAGCTAACACTTACACTTCTACTTCTACTAACGTTTCCTACTGGAACATGCCAATGGCTGCTAATGGGGAATGAGAGACAGAAGAATTCGGCTTTTAGTTAACGCGCACGCTGCGAATTTTTTATTGTTCAACAACGCACACGAAAAATCTCCCACCGGCACCACCTTGGAGGTCAAGATCTGGTACTAGCGTTGCGACTGGTTACACACGACTACGACTACGAGGGACGAACGGCTGCCGCCTTAAGGAGCTTCGCCCCTAAAATATTGGACTTGTTTGGGAAGCCCGTCGGACGAAAGATGGCCGCGAAGAAAATGCTCGCGTCTCGGGCACAGACTTCCACGGAATCGTACGTCTCGTACATAGATGTGCTAGCACTCTGTCGCAAAGCCAATGCCGAGATGCCGGAGGCCGACAAGGTTGGGCATATTCTTACGTGGATCGCGGATGACGCATTCAACCTCCTAACATGCAAAAATTATTCGACAGTGGACGCCATTATAAAGGAGTGCCAGCGCTTTGAGTAAGCTAAGAGCCGGCGCATAGACAGCGTGTTTGCCCGGCTTCCGAATACCGCTGCCGCGTCGTCTTGCGAAGACCGTGCAAGAACACAACCACCAGCTCCAGTTTCATCAGACCAGGTGACTCGCATTGTCCGCCGCGAACTTGAAGCCATGGCCCCTGCTCCGGCTCACACTACTGCAAGTAACACGATCCCAATCACTGCTCCCATGGTTCAAGCCATCGTGCGTCAGAAACTCACCAGCATAGGCATTCACTCTGTGCGCACTGTGACTAGCCCACAGCAAACTTCGTGGCGTCCGTCCTCGCCCTATCACGAGCAGCGGTTTCCAGCCCGATCTCGCGAGCCTGCTGCTTAGAGAACAACCGACAACCGACCAATTTGTTTTCACTGCCATCGTATCGCCATGTAGCCCGTTACTGGGATACCCGCTGGCCCCTCGCCACCTCC